>NC_051164.1:1497345-1549264 GCF_013339745.2 Dermacentor silvarum | reverse complement strand
CTTCTGGATGCATGTTGCGACGAGCCTCGTGTCTTTTGTGCCTCGGCAGCTTGCAACGCTCGTCGGATTGCAGCGCTAACTGTAGCCGCGAGATAAGCACGACGGAAACTGTCCGCGATGCTTCGAGGGACGGGTTTTTTTTTTATTAGCCAAGGTTCCTTAACCATATCCACCTTGAAGTCCTTAACAAGGATGAATGGAGTGTTTCTTTAGCACTCCGATTCAAAACCAAGCGAGCTGCGTCATGAATTCAGTGGATATATATATTATACTTCTCTTGAATGAATCTCTCGCCAACTTGGTTCACTGAGTATGTGCCACTGAGTGATCGGCACACGAGGGAACGATTCTCAGCGTTCGGAGGCGCCGGTGCGCCACGCTTATCGTCTCGGAGGCCACGCGTTGACTTCGCGGCAATGCCGATAGATGGCGCAGCGTGTCCGGAAAGAAGCGCGAGGGAGGAGCCCGGATTCCGCATGACACGTTTCTCGGCGTTAGCACGCACCGGGACGCCAGGCATTTCGAAGGCCACGCAGGAGTCGCGCAGGCACTGAGCGTCTTCAGGGAATCGCGAAAGAGAAGTCCCGCTGCAGCACACACCTACTGCATAACTCGTTTAGACGGTGGCAATACGCTGCGTCACTACATAGATTCAATGCTAACGTATTTCCATCGACAGCCATTTTGTGATGGGGCCCAGCCGCAATTTTTTTTCTCCACCAACCAGCCAAGTAACAGTGCCGAGTCGTGTACAGAACGAGCCGAACCACAAAATACAATCTCGGGACAGAACCTGAGTAAAAAAAGAAAGCAGCAACAAGAGCACAGTCATTTTACGAAATTTTTAAGGAAACACCGAGTGTCGATCACTGCATACAATTAGGTGCATTGTTAGCTTCAACTGCGACACTTCTCGAAAGCATGAACGGTGCAATTTAGCACGGACAGCTGAACCTGCACAGTCATATTGAGTTGTCACAATAAGGGGGGCAACGTTCTTTCAGAGAGCGTAAAGGCGCCTCCTCCTCCTCCTCCTCCTCCTATAGCACGTGTGAAGCGGCGACATCTAATTTGCGGTGCAACTCGCGCTGCGCACCGGCTGCACGTCGAGTGAGCGCGTGCGGAGATATCATGAATATGCTAATGAGCGACTCGCCACACACGGCTGGCTCTTGATGGGGAAATAGAGGGAAGCCAGGTTTCGCAATTTTCTTTCGGAAAGTGCGGAGATGGGGGGGGGGGGGGGGGGGGGGTGTCGAGGTACCATTTGTCTGCCTTCGTTTCTCCCCAAACGCGCATGCGACGCTTAGCAAAAGTTCACGTGACCCACAGGTAACAAGTACACCCGGCCTTTAGAGCCATGACTATGAAGCTTCCTACAAAAATTCCTAAAGGAAAATCTGGCGCGAGTCTCAATCGGAACTGGAAGGAAGGCGGTTCAGCCAGCATTAGAATGATGCTGAGTGCATAGATTTGCCTAAACGTCGTTCTCCTTGCTTGGAACGGCCTTGTGACTTGATTATTTTTAACAATGTGTTGCGGCATAAATGCAACTATTCGCAAAGGCTGTGCACGCACGCTGAAACTCATCTCGTTCATGTACTTGGAAAAAAAAGTGATTGCTCGAAAACTTATAAAACATCGAAGACTATAAACAACGCCACAAGAACTTCAGAAGCCACAGGCACGAAGGTTACACCAAGCACGATTATAGAACGAAGCACGATTACGTGGTGGAATGAAAAAGTCGCAGTTTCGCTCTAAAGGCGAAGCATCGATTGCGATAGCAAATTAGTAGAGAGCTATACGAAAGCAAGGATAGCAGTTTAAAGGGCCGTATAAAGTTGTAAACATTCGCTTACTAACTAAACAGACGAGCACGGTGTCACGCGCGCACAGCTAAAGATGCACACATCGCGCTCGATGACCGCGGAAACTCACTGTGAAAACACCGGAGTGAGAAAGTGTGCCAGCAGCGGCGGGCAAATTGCCCTTCGCGCTGTCTCTCGTTTCGCTTCAACGCGAACTAAACGTCGAAAGCACAACGCATACGAAGCTACCGGCCCCCGGCGCATGCACTTTGTCCCCATCGCAGATCACTTTGAAGATGAGGTCCGCGCGGGCGCGCACTTCGCCCACATCGAAGATCGGTTTCAAAGATACGGCGCCCGCGCGGCCGCGCTGTGAGCAGCAGCCGACGGTGCAGAACGCACCCCCCTCCCTCTCCGTCGCCTCGCCCCCGTCGATCGCGCGCGAAGGACCGCCTGCCTTCGTCCGTTGCGTGCGCTACATTGAGCCGCGATTGTCTGCTCACCCTCCTACGATTTCACTCGCACACACAGCGTACGGCGCGCGGCCACGATTGTAACGCCGTTTGTGGACTTTATACGGAACCGCAGGGCGATGGCGACGTCAGAAATGCGTCAGAAATAATAAACTGCAGGAGGGAGCATTTTGCCACGCACCCAGCATTCGCAAGTCAATTCTCAATGAAGCCATCCCCTTTGCCTTATCTCTCTCAAATAGTCGGCCCAAGATATAACCCAGCTCGGCACATTATGCTTGGTTTCCGGTAGGTTTTAATTAACGCCTTGCTCGGATCTCTTGCCAACCGCTTTGTGCATCATCATCATCATCAGACATTGCAATACGACGGCCTCTCCCAGCGATCTCTAATTACGCTTGTCTTGCGCCAGTCCACATGCTATGCCTGCTAAGTTCCTGATTTATTCACTCCAGCTAATTCTCTGCCGTCCTCAACAGGGCCGATATTTTGTAGCGATGCCTTTAAAGTAATAATGCCTTTTCGCGCGTATCGCGCTTTGTCAGTGGTCAGAGCGACGGTCCGCTCGCGTTATCAACGTTCATATCGTGAACGGACCGTCGCTCTGACCACTGACAAAGCGCGATAAGCGCGAAAAGGCATTATTACTTTAAAGGAATCGCTACAAAATACCGGCCCAGCGCTTTGCTTCTCTTGGCACCCTTTCCATAGAGAAAGAAATTCAACAAGAGGGGACACTGGGCAAAAACTGGCAACAGGAAACACGTCACCACACGTCACGCTATACTTTTGACACCGAACGTTAGCTGCCGCGAGCATCGAAAAAAAAAAAGAAAGTGAACTTAAGTTAACAGGCATTGATTTATTTTTTTAATTATTTGCCGCGAAAACTAAAACGCTTTGCGTATAAATGAACTTAAGCTTTGCGACTTACTTTCCTTGCCTTACCTAGCCACAGGTCAATGACGCGCCAGATACATGCGTCATCCGCCAGACACTCCCCCGAAGCCAGCCAGGATGGCTGCGCGCGCGTTTGAGCGCTCGCGTTTGAGCGCTCGCGCGCGGTGACCCGTCTGTCTCCTTTTTTTTCTTTTTTAAATGTAACCTGGTTTATTGGGCTCTCGGCGTATTCTTGCGTTCCTTCTGCACTGGGACAAGACACCACTGCACTATTGGACTACGGCAAGGTGAGAAATCTTGTTTCACAGTCTACGACGCAATTAGGCTTACGGCACGGGACCGAGACTTAAGACGCAGTTAGCGAAAAACAGATCGACCATCCTGGCGCAGTTAATTTGAGTTAATGAATCGTGCTGAGACATGTTTCTGACGCTTCCTATGGGACTATTGTAACTTATTTCGGTTTTTGAGCCACACTGGCCGCACAGGGCGCCGTGCCGCAGTTAGCGAGAAGTCAGCCGTGGTGTGTAGTCTAGTGCATCTTGCTAGGAGAAGTTTGTGCCGCTTTCTCTGAAGCCAGACATTACTGAAAAGTAATTTCGCTACTTTCTGGGGTACTTTTGAGGCACGCTGGCCGCACAGCACGCTGTGACGCAGTTAGCGATAAGCAGCTCGGCCGGGGTGATAAAGTTAGTTTGGCGTGTAATGAATCTTAGAGGGACAAGTCTGTGACGTTTTTTTGTGGCTCCGCAATAACATATACCTTCTTTCGGTACTCACGCCTGTTGAAAACGCGATGGGCGATTGCCAAGAGTGATAACATGGGGTGTGCTTCTGGCGCCGGCAGAACGCGCGAACGACGAACATATCAGAAACTTGTAATTCGAAAATTACGTCTTCTAAAGGACTGAAAAAAGGCATTGCACCCACGCATTTGTCTTGAGTGCCTGTTGAGTGCCTATGTATGTAGCGTATCGTCGCGTCGCCCGAGGCCAAGTTTTGGAAACGCGAAGTCGCTCGTGTATTTGTGCTGCCAAAGTGCAGGAAATAATGCCCGGAAATGGGGGAACGCTTGGAAATCAGATGTTTTCATATATGTTTGGGATGAGTCGGGTTTTTTTTTTATTTTTTATTTTATTTTTTTTTTTTACTGCCCAAAAGCGAATTGCTTTTGTTTGTAATGCCGCCCATTCACCGCTTTCGCACGTTTCGCCTGTACACGCAGCATTCCTATATGTCTAAATACCAAAATGACTCATGCTTGTAGCACGCTGTTACGTGCTTGCAAATGTAACATGCTTGTAATTTACTTTTTTTTCAGCTGGTGCCGTCCGGTGGAGCTTCATACAGGAACTGCTGCCTTACCTGCTGGTGTCACAACCTTGGATGAACGCACAAAAAGAGCGGAACGAGCTTTTATATAGAGCAAAATAAATATTTCCTCATTGCACAAAAGGTCTTGCGTCTACTTTGTGAAATTGCACGTGGCACAGATTCGATGGGACTTTACGAGATCGTTCGCAATCATTTTTACTAAATAATAAACCGATTCTGCACGAAGAGCAAAAAAAAAAGGAGGGAGGGGGGGCGCAGCCGGCGTGCTAGCTTGCGTTCAAAATACGCGCGCCCAAAACCGAAACCGGAAGTGATGTAAGTGATTGACACCGACCGCTTGGCACGCTGCAGTCAATTCGGCCGCTGGGCCCTATGGGAGTGTCCCCTCTTGTTGAATTCATTTCTCTATGCCCTTTCTGCAACTGTGATGGACCACCGGTTATCTGCCCTACGCATTCCATGGCCTGCCCATAGAAAAATAAATAAAAAAATGTCCAACTTTATTTCTTCCTCCTATTGTCAGGTACAATATCTGCTACCCCCGTTTGCTCTAGAATCCACACTGCTCTTTTTTGTCTTTTAACGTTACGACTGACATGAGTCGCTCCATCGCTCGTTGCGCGGTCCCTAACTCCTCCAAGTTCCTGCCCCATATGTTAGTACCTGAAGAATGCCATGATCCTACCCTTTTCTTTTCAAAGATAGTGGTAAGCTTCGGGTCATGAACATGAAATACCTGCCGTAGGCGCTCCAACCCATTTTAGGGGCGAAGCTCCTTAGCGTGTGGGTCTGTCCCTCCTCTTGTTGTTGTTGTTGTTGTTGTTGTGTTGTTGTTGTTGTTGTTGTTGTTGTTGTTGTTGTTGTTGTTGTTGTTGTTGTTGTTGTTGTTGTTGTTGTTGTTGTGTTGTTGTTGTTGTTGTTGTTGTGTTGTTGTTGTTGTTGTTGTTGTTGTTGTTGTTGTTGTTGTTGTTGTTGTTGTTGTTGTTGTTGTTGTTGTTGTTGTTGTTGTTGTTGTTGTTGTTGTTGTTGTTGTTGTTGTTGTTGTTGTTGTTGTTGTTGTTGTTGTTGTTGTTGTTGTTGTTGTGTTGTTGTTGTTGTTGTTGTTGTTGTGTTGTTGTTGTTGTTGTTGTTGTTGTTGTTGTTGTTGTTGTTGTTGTTGTTGTTGTTGTTGTTGTTGTTGTTGTTGTTGTTGTGTTGTTGTTGTTGTTGTTGTTGTTGTTGTTGTTGTTGTTGTTGTTGTTGTTGTTGTTGTTGTTGTTGTTGTTGTTGTTGTTGTTGTTGTTGTTGTTGTTGTTGTTGTTGTTGTTGTTGTTTCCGTAGCGCGGAATCGCACCCGGGACCCCTCGCTTCCGAACGCGCGGCGCTAACCACTACACCACGAAGCGCACATGGACACACGCACCACGATGACAATAAATACCCAACATTAACGAAAGACTGCGCGTTTCTAACGCGTTTGTGCTAGCGTGTTACGGCCCGTGTAAGAAGCTGGTGTAAGACGCTGTGGCCTCTCCGCCTTACCCCCGTATTCATAAAGGCTCCTCGACTTTAACTTGACTTGCCACCGCCTTGGGCAGCGCGTTCGAAACGCGTTGAAGGCGGTGGCAAGTCAAGTTCAAGTCGAGGAGCGTTTATGAATACGGGGGTTATACGCTCTCAGCAGTCATGTGATGGTGTCGGCAAACGCGGTGCACGTTCCGGCATGTGTAAACGGCTGCGTAAGACGCTGTGGCCTCTCCCCCTTACTAGAGAGTACTGCACGTTTCTAACGCGTTTGTGCTAGCGTCCCCTTAAGCGGGAGATGGTGCAATTATAATGAAGGGCGCTGTTATAAAATAGGAATGACGTCACATATGGCGCGTGTCATTGGTGGAAGTCAATCGTTCGATTTAGTGCGGCGAGACTGGGCGAATTACACGGAAGATTCACGGTTTACCGATGATTCCCTCCGGAGCTTCGCCCACTCATCATTCACCCCGTGGATATGCGGTGTATTTTTTTTTTTTTTATTATTCTCTCTGTGCATTTCTGTCTCCTGATCAGGGTCCCCTGTGAATAACTGACCTACATAAACTACTCCTGCACAGATTGTAAAGGCTGACTGCCAATAATGGATTCTCTTTCTCTTGCGGGGCCACTGAACATTAGGCTTGCCATTTTTGTATATCAGTCTTCAACCCGAGTCTTGCACTTCGAAGGCTAAGGTCTTCCATCATTTGTCGCTAGTAACCACCATTGTTGTTGAACAAGACAAAAGCATCTGCAATCCGCAGGTTGCCGATATAGTCAACGTTGATCCTCACACCATAATCCTTCCCGGTATAATATCTTGAATACTTCTTCCAAGCGTGCAGAGATTCGCCTCGGGAGAACAGCATCTACCGATATGCTTGGGCAACTTACGCCGTTCATATTGCAACGTATGCACATTCATTATCTACGTTGCAACGCGTGTTTGCGCGGCAGCTGAACGTTGCTGCCGCATTCGTTGCCTCATCGGATGAGCGTGTGTTGAACGCGACGGCAGAAGAAACTTACTGTGACATCCGTGTTGCCAACCTCCGAAGCCAGTTTTCCCCTAAATCGGATGAAAAATTGCCCTAGATTTCGCTAGATTTGTGGAAAATGAGGTTGTTAGGTTTGTGAATTTCATTTCTGTAATGATAAATGTTTGTTTGTGTTATGCAAATCCCTGAAACTGTTATAGTTTGAGTTTATTTCTATGCTCATTTTAATATTCAAATAATGAAGTCACTGGACACAACCTGAAATGATGTCGCAGTGCAAGTTGTGCTAACAACATGGGGTCATAGTTGAAGCCGTATTAACAGAACACGACTGCGCGCGCATACTTTGCTGTTGTCCAAAATTGTTTTGCACCGAGAGTGACGTGCCAAGATTACACGATACCTTATTTGAATTGTAAGATCAGCACCTGACCTCCCTTATGAATGTAAGAGTGTCGAAACAGTGCGCCACTGCACGACGGCAATGTAAAAGATATCAATGTATTTTTTTCCCTTGTTGTGTATGACCTAGCACCAGCAAATCAACGCACTTGCACGTCATTTCCAGCGAAGCACAAAAACACGCAACTAATTTTTATCTTTCCTACAAAGCAAAACTAGCCCTATCACATCAACATTGCAACTCTGTTGTTTAGAGCCATGATCACATTGTCGTGCTAGGCATATGTGTCCCATTGTGCTCAGATGTGTCCGTGCTACTTTGTCCAATGTTATCGCACGCACGCACGCACGCACGCACACACACACACACACACACACACACACACACACACACACACACACACACACACACACACACACACACACACACACACACACACACACACACACACACACACACACACACACACACACACACACACACACACACACACACACACACACACACACACACACACACACACACACACACACACATAATCGAGAGTGCACAGCTATAACACTACTAGTGGGAAGTAAGGCACAGTCGCACTAGCAGCACTTCGTTGAAGGACCTAGGGCATACACAGCCCGTCGTTTGCTTGGAGAGATGTGTTCACTGCACTGCTATACGTATCAAGTCATACTTCACTTGGTAATGCGAAGGTAGTTTGAGGTGACTGAGATAAAAACACTGCCATCACGTCCGCAGTTTAGCCTTTTCAATGCCCTAGCTCGAAATTTCCCTATATTTGAACAAATTTCCCCATTTCCCTAAACAAGGCTCAAATTCCCTAGATCTAAGGCATCGATAACACCTTAGGAGAACTAAATGAGGCACACCGACATGCGCAACTCACACGCCTCAACCTCACTAGAACAGGCAAAGTAACTCTTCGAAGGTTGCAATACCCCGTGGCGACAACCAACAGTCAACAAGTATTCCTCAAGTCTCTACATGAGCAAATAATGTTGGCCCCTATTCCGCGTAACATGCACCCAGAATAGCACTTGGGCAGGAGAAAAGCACGAGCGAAAACAATAGAAAGGATAGAAGGTAATCAGCGTGGGTGGACGCAGGCAGCAGGAACTGGTATCCGCTTCCGTTCGTACGCAGAACGTCGCCGCAGCAGAAGAAGCCGCCATTTCCCTCGCCATCTCGGCATCGAGACATAATGATGAACTATATATGCTTACAGGCTGTCAGTCAGCATGTCGAGCCTACGCGAAGGACCATCTACATAAAGTAGCATGGGATATCCTCAACCGCCTCAACCACCTCAACGCAATACCCCGCACCACTATAATCTGGACACCGGGACACGAAGCCCGCAGTGGAAACCATCGTGCACACACGATTGCTCGAGGCCACTGTAACCGGGCACTGCAAGAGACGCCAGAAGACCCCAGACCAGAAACACTACGCACTTACTACGATATACTTCAGCACTACCGCCTTTCGAGAAGAACGATGTCGCCACCGCACCCATCCCTCACCAGAGCTGAAGCCACGGCCTGGAGACAACTCCAGACCAACACCTATCCTCACCTCACGCTCCTTCACGCGATGTACTCCACCCTTTATCAGTCCCTATGTTTTTTCTGTACACAGCGAGCTACCCTCTACCATACCACACGGGCATGCCAAAAATAACCCCCATAACTGCCCCAATCGAAACGCAACGCACGAGCAGTGGGAGATGGTGCTGACAGGCTCGGCACTGGAGGATCAGCGAAAGCTAATCTCCAGAGCCGAAAGTGCTGCCACCACCGCTGGGGCCCTGGACTGAAGGCCCCACCCACCACGGGTACGACGCCTCTCCGTGCCATGTCAAAATAAAGTTTTGTCTCTCTCTCTCTCCTCGCCGTTATTTACTGCCTCCTTGACAAAACATATACCCGGGGTAAGCAGCTATGGAAATTAGATTGCTTCCGCCATGACACCATGGAAATCAACAAAAGTAATTGGCTTGAGTATTGACACAAAAATTTGGCCGTTATGGACGCCTTTCACTGATTTAGTTTTTATTAGTTATTACAGTTAGCGCGAGTGAAGTCGTAGGCTCGGTTTCAGCGGTGAAATAAATTTTATGCGTAAGTGTCAAGTCACTCATTGAGCGAAATGCAGCTCCACCAACGTGAAACGTGGGGAGGTGCGAAGCATGCAGTGATGCACCGCTAATGGGCTCATACTGCCTTATAAGCAATGGCTCATATAACCCCGTAAACGCGGCCTCCCCATTACGACGACAGAAGAGAAGTGAAATTCTACGCTGGAATGATGAGCGGACACGCAGCCAGCTGAAGAAGACGACGACGAACGCGGGAGCAGTGGCACAAGCGCGTGCCGAGCGCGAGCACGAGCCGCTTGCTTTACCGTGACGACGAAGACAGGAGACGCCGACAACCCGAGCGCATTAGGGAGCCTAGAGCGCGTAAGGTGCTTCGCACCTAAAATGTGGCCAGCGATCTCTTTGCCAGTGCAATCTCAGGCCGACACATATTTATGCAAGGTGCGCGAAGGCCTGCAAAAAGATGCCTCAACGTTGCGACTCTGCTACATCGAAAGCCTTTCGGTTTCCATGCAGAGTTAGCTTAAGGGTTTAATAGTGCGAGTTAGTGAGGTTTAGATATAAAGATGAAGTCGGGAAGCAAACTGTTTAATCACATTTACACAGATACTCCTGGAAGACAATAAGGTTGGATTCGGATAAGGTGGGCCAAGTGGTTTCATTAACGGAAAATAAAACTTTGAGTCAGTGAGCTGGGGGACCTGACGGGTGAGAAACTTGCTTTATTTATCGGTCATTCTGTATTATTGCTGATACCGATTTGCTCTATTAACTTACTTTGCGGCCTCCCTGGTTTTAACAGCGAAGCTGTTTAAGCTCGAGGCTCCCCCGTTACAAGTGCGCCGCAAAACCTCCGCCTGGCGATGACGTCACCATGCCTCGCATAGCAACACCTCGCCCCAGCTGCGCCTCTGCCGCAGCTGCGCTAGCCGTGACGTCATCGCCCGCGACGGCACCGCATTGCGCAGCTTTCCCCTGGCCACGCATGCGCAGATGCGGAGCTAAGGCGTGACTCACCAAGGGGGTATAAAAGCAGCTCCGCTTCGCCGCCGCGGCGACATAACAGCCCCCGCAGTAGGAAGCCTACATGCAAGCGCTTGCATGTAGGTTCCATACTCCGCCGTGCCACCGGCACCGAAGATGAAGCGACAGAAGAAGAGCGTCACTCCCAAAGAAGAGGAAGCGCGGAGCGAAAGCCACCGCGCCGCTACTCGAGAACGGATGCGACGGCTTCGGGCGAACCTCGAGTATCCCGCCGGTGAAGCGGCGGCCAAGCAAGCGACAACGAATTGCGGAAGATCCATAGCTGCGAGCCCGTGAAAACGAGCGACTTCGTTTGTTCGTGCGGAAGCGACGCCAAAAGGACCCGGGCCTGCGGGTGATGGAGAATTTCCAGCGACAAGTGCGGAACGCCACGGGAGGTGCCGACGGACTTCAGCATGTTGAGGCCGAGCGCCTTCAGGACTTCGGGGTACTCGATGTCCGAACGCTCTTCGCCTCGTGCAGGTTGGGCATTCACCGATCGGACTTGTTCACGTAATCCACGATGTAACCAGCGCACGCGCAGTGGTTCAGTATGACTCGGTCGAGGCTCGAAGAATAACATCGCAAAACTTAGCCGATCCGAGATAAAGCTAGGTGGAGTCGCCAGCTTCGCTTTTATTGCGCCAGCAGGATGGAAGCATTCGATCGTCACACCCATACCGAAACCAAACAAACAGCCAGTTGTACTTTCGAACATGCGCCCAGTATCGCTCACACTTACTACGTGTAAGCTGGCGGAGCGAATGGCCCTGACGCGCATATCTCACTTTCTAGAAACAGAGGGTTGCTTCCATCCAGCACAGACAGGGTTTCGACCAAACCTTGGCACCTATGACAGCCTCCTGCTTGTGAAGGAAGGTGTACTGCGTCGAAACACGGTCGGTCGAGGAAACCGTCATCCGAGCATCCTCGTGGCAGTGGACCTCCGAAAAGCTTTTGACACTGTGACGCATGAGGCCATCATCGAAGCAGCAGAGAGGCACGGAATCACAGGTCGCCCACTCAACTTTGTGCGCTCTTTCCTTCAAGATCGCACTTTTTCCGTACGGGTAGACGGAGACTTCGGGAAGGTTTACCCAAACATCGTGGGAGTCCCGCAAGGCTCCATACTGTCACCCCTGCTCTTTAATTTGACTATGATAGGCTTGGCTCAGCGACTAGAGGCTATTTCCGAACTGGTCTTCACCATTTACGCAGATGACATCACGTTATGGACTGCGTCACGACCGATTCACAATCAGCAGGAGACCCTGCAGGCGGCACTTGACGTTATTGACCACTACCTTCCACAACCTGGTATGCAGCCATCTCCAGAGAATACAACGTACGTGGTGATCCGAGGCTCAGCGCAAGATGAAGCTGCCCTCACGCTCACTCTCGGAGTCGAAACACTGCAGCGATCGGAAAAACCAGTGTGCGTTCTCGGGATACCTGTTGACCCCACAGGCACAGCGGATGCGTGGCTCGCTGACCTTCGCAGGACGTGGCACAAGACTATGCATCTCATAAAACGGATCTGCTTCCGCATGGGTGGTGCTGGTACCGACATATGCCGAAAACTTGTGAGTGCTTTGATGACATCCCGAGCGATATACGGAGCACGCTGTTATGACCTGCTTGCTCGGCACTGAACACAGTTAGAGGTACTCCACAGAGCAGCTCTCCGCATCATCACAGGGCTCCCGAAGCACACACGTGTCGAGGAGCTGCATCGATATGCGAAGTTGCCTACCCTCCGCGCAACCATCGAAGCATCGAAGGCAGGCCACGAGGAGCGCCTGAAGCACACCAGACAAGGCAGGGCACTACTGGCCTACATGGGAAAGGACATATCAACTTTACCCCAACTGCCATCGGAAATTCCACCTTGGGATGACATTGCTGTCGTCGACACTACACCAACGCCTCGAAACATGGGCGCACAACATGCGCACCGTCGGGCAGCATTTACTGAGCGTCATGCGCAGAGTCTGGCTGACGCTCCACCAAGCCAAGAACAAGTGTACACTGACGCAGCTTTCGACCCACGCACCAATGAGGGAGCAGTCACCTACCACGTAGTCAGTTCTTGTGCGACACATTCTACATTCATAACTGCTTATGCCGACGACCCAACGGAACTTGAACTCCGGGCGATAGGCTGGGCAGTAGACCAGGTCTCAAGCAACACGCATGCAAAACACAGATATATACAAAGACCCCCAATATGCGCTGCATGCTTGCAAGTCTCGCCACACAGCCTCATCAGAATTTCTTCTGGTCAAGCAGGCCTTCAGGCGTGCAGAGGTCCGCGGGGTCAATGCAACACTTCATTGGATCCCTCGTCACCAGGGCATCGAGGGAAATGAGAGAGCCCATGAGCCCACCCTTTCTTTCCAACCGCGTCATCTCCCGGGATCCTTCAGAGACCCTCAGCGCCAGCACAACTAGCACGACAAAAGGAGCACCGTATGACCCAGACAGAGCTCTGAGAGTAGCAGCCAACCGACGCAAGAGGGAACTCCGTGCGAGTGTCCTGCCAGACCCAAACCCACGTCCCGTGGGTCTTCCCAGGTCGGGGCAGGTGCTGCTGCATAGGCTCCGTTCCGGCTTCGTCCTCACACCGGACGTGCTAGAGCGGTGGCGGCAGTAGCGGCCACGCAAGGAGAGACGCCCTCCTTTCCCTTCTCCTGACTCGCTTCCGTCGCAGGAACCTGGCCTCTCGACAGCCTCTGAGGACGAAGAAGCAACCCAGGAGCCGCACAGGTGTCCTGACTGCGGCGTGGCCACGCGACCATCCGCAGCCCATTTGTTTTGGGAGTGTCAGCGATACGCTAAGCAGCGGGACCACCACCTGAGGGCGGTGCAAGTGTCGTCCTACGAGGAGTGGATTAGGCCGGCAACTGGATTGGCGGATTCCGACAGGGCCATTCTGGACTCGCTCTTGGGTTTCGCCAAGGACACGCAGCTTCTAGGACAGCTCTAACCACCTCACGGAGCGTCGCGCGCTATGCTCGGGAGAGAGAAAGAGTAAATGAGAGCGAGAGAGAGTGCGCGCGTCGCGCGCTATGCTCGAGAGAGAGAAAGAGAAAATGAGAGCGAGAGAGAGAGAAACAAATTGTAGCAGCACCAACGAGCAGAGGTGCTGCCGACGCCATCCGCGCTTCTGCTTTTCCCCGCATTAGCGCCGAACGCTCGCGGTGTCGTGACTGTAGCAGGCGCTTCTGGCGGCCGCTCGGCCGAGCTACCACCGCTGCGCGCTACTGCGCATGCGCTGTGACGTCATCCGGCGTGTCGTCTGTTGCGCGCCGCCCGTACACTGTGCATAGCTTTCGCCCCACTTCCCCTACGTGTGCTCAAACTGCAAGTGCATCGCGAGGCGTTCCCCGATGCCACGGACCACGAGGAAATGCTTATACACTTCGTATAACTTAGCATCACTTCGTATAGCCAGGACCAGCTAGGAACCGATCAGCTCCGCTGTGTCTTTAGACTTGCGCCACTATAGTGCAAGCTACCCCGATTTTTAGCAGCGAAGCTGCTCTAGCTAACCGTAAAAAGTGCCGCCTGCTGCCGCAAAACCTCGCCGAGCTATGACGTCACTGCGTTGCCTAGCAACCACCTTGCAGAGCGGCGTGTGCCTCATCTCCTATCCGTGCCGTGCACATTTGGCCTTGACATGGGACGTAAAGGAGAGGGAAGGAGAGCATGCGCTAAGCATGCTCTCCTTTTCTTTGGCGCTGAGCCGTGCTCCCTCAAGGGCTGCAGAAGATAGCGTCAACCTTTCCCTTTCCCTCAAGAACCACTTATCATCCAGACACACACACGGCTCCGCCGAGCACCCGCCAGCTGCGCGCTACTGTGCGTGCGCCGTGACGTAAACCGACGTGGCATGTGCTGCGCGGCACCCGTAGACTGTGCATAGATTTCGCCCAGTGTGCATGCGCTTGGCCTCGGAGTTTGCCATTAAAGTGGATGCGACTCCTCGTGTCAAGTTTCGATGGATATGGAGCGGCTAGCCTCCAACGCATTCGGCGTCGGAAAACAACAGCGTTCTTGTCACTGTGCCAACCATGGTTAGCCTGCCTGCGTTAGGCCAATGCCTCCTAAAAAAAACTATGCCTGGGACGTGAGCCGGAGACGCGGCGCCCTACCCTTTCCGTTTTCCTCCTCTCCACATAGTACAACCCCTAGAGCCTCTCGCGGCGAACGCTTGCAACTGCTTGCAACACACCTGTGGCGGCGGCGCGTCTCCGTGCCATGGTAACTCGAGCAGACGACGCACGCCCGCCCTTGCCTACCGTGACCTTTGCTTCACCAGACGACATTCATGCTACATATTGTCGCGTTGAAGTGATGGTCTTTGTCAGTTGGCAAAGAGAGGAGGTGACTTGGGATAACAGTAGCCTTTATTTGGACGAACTTGTGCCCATAAGCGAGCTTCTGGCGAAACTATTCGGCAGCGGCGAACACAGCATGCACGGTTGACCGTCGGCAGAAAGAATGCCAGCGTTCTTCAAACGCATCTCCAACGCGCTAGCGACGTGGCGCTGTACACGAGTTAAAGACGAGTTAAATTTTGAGCGTAGCTCTCTTCGCCACGCATTTTTTTTTTTTACCACGATTTCGCCACGCATTTTTTTTACCACGATTTTACCAATCTTGACAAAATTTTAACTCTTCTTCGAAAATCCGCCAAGTGACTGTAATGCTCAAAACTTCAAAACTCATTACACGGCATTGTCGAAAGACGGTCGAAAAAATGTGGTTGATCCCTCTTATATAGGAATCGGTATAGAACACGAAAGTGAAACGTGTCTTCACAGAAGTAGTGTAATGTTTATTGCACATTGATATATAATGTCTATTGGTGTTTTGTGGCTAAAGCGCCCTTAGGCGTTGATGCATCCACGCTGACGCCTGGTGGCACGTCTCCTCCATCACGACTACCAACGTCGATGACCATGAGCAACCGTCGTGCATATGGAAGCTGCACTACGCTGCACACGCTAGCACAACGCGAAAGACGAAGCACGTAACTGACACACTAATACAACGCGCAAGACAAAGCACGTAACTGAATCGTCACCGAGTCAAATCAGCGCGTACAGCGCGTCGTAATTGCAGCCTCCGCGATCAACTTCAGAAACATTTTCAGAGCTAATTGCGGAGGCCACGCTCCGCTGTGCGGAGTAAGTAAGTAAGTAAGTAAGTAAGTGTGTGGTCTTGATCCCTTTTGACGCAGGGCAGGCGTTTGTCAAACGCCACAGGATATGTAGAAACGGTGAACGCCACCTAGGTGGCGTTGGTAGTGCTTCTTGATGCCAGCGTCCCTTCGAATGCTGGCATCGAGGCGTCGTAGTGCTGAGACCACCGAAGCGTTCACTGTCGGTGCGCGTTAGTGTCATAATGCAGTACTTCTCTTTTCTGCTCGTAGGCGGCGGCACCGCCCGGAGCAAGAGCGCGGGTACACGGAGGAGTGTTAGATATATAAGGCGCGTCTGTGTAGCTCTCGGCAAATGCGTTTGTGGCGCAATGGGTTAAACGCTCGGCGATCTATCGTCGCGGACCGAGAGGTCGTGGGTTCGATTTCCAAATTTTGCATGTTTGTGGAACTTTTTCTTCTGGTTTCTTTCTTTGTATTATGTTCTATGACGTATTTCCGTGACGGAAATACGTCAGTGAAGTCTTGGTGGACCCCGGCATAAAACACTTTCGTGTTAAAAAGCTTATAAAAAAGCTAGGACTTGGACTCGGCCGGCATCTTCTGCCGGACAGCCCAGAGCTGGTCTTCCTTCGAAGAAAAATTTTGTCTCGCAGCAGGCGCGCGCTCGACGCCGCACCTCAAATGCACGCCACGAGCGCGCAAGCAACCGCCTGCACAACGCGTAGTTACAGTGATTCTGGCCACTGTAGCGTACTTTCTGTACCGTATCAGCTGCGCCGACACAGCGTTGCCGACAGCGTCACTCCGGCAGTACAGTCGCTAGCGCCAACACGCGGCGCTCGCTCGCAACGCACGGCAGCGTACCTCCAATGGCAAAGCAAGCGACGTCCCAGGCATTGTTTTTTTAGGAGGCATTGGTTAGGCATGCCAGGAACGTTGTCGCTCGTAGGCGCCGACGCATCCAGCGTTAGTCACGCGAAATGTCGCGAAAGGGAAGGTACCACTGAAAATGATCGCTCGAGGATATCTTCCCTACATGCGCAGTTAAGTTAAACCAAGTTAAGACCTAGCAGCAACCAAGTTAATACCTAGCAGTAGCAGCCAGTAAGATTTGAGGATCAACTGTTTCGCTGTGCCTAAGCTTTGCACGACCGAGTGCAAACTTGCCCGTTTTTATTGGCATTACAGATGTATACCCATGATGATGATGATTATTATTATTGGGGTTTTATGGCGCAAGGGCCACGGAAGGCCAAAGAGCGCCAGACAATGGTATTATGTATTCGATGTAGTGGTCAATGTCAAGTGGTATATGTAACGAGACTGTAAAGTGGCCTAAAAGCGTTCGCTGTACAATGCGTAAAATATAGATTTTAAAAAATTATGACAGTGATGCATGAGGCTTACACTGATATCTTGGACAGACAGACAAAGAACTCTATTTACTAGGTCCTGAGAAGCCCTACCCTAAGGCAGAGCTGCGGGCCGCTCCCATGTGGGGACGGGTAGGACGAGCCTAACCGCCGCATCGTGGGCTCTCTGGACATGGAAGAAAATAAAAGATATGTTTCGAAGAGGTCATATTCTAAAATATGTGATTATCAGTAGCACTACTGATCAGGGCCCTTCGAGCGTAAGGGCCTGGACGCGTGTGCTGTACCAAACGCTATACCATCGCAACAGCGGCTTTTCAAGAGAGACCGCGCTGCCAATTCTTTGGGCTGATAACTTGTAGCAAGCGGACTTCATTGAAAAAAATCTAATACTGCTTTCGTGTTGAAGAGTGGTTCCTTACCAAGAAACATTGCTGGATGCAGAGGGAAATGATGTCTGTAAGCTAGAGAGGGAAGTGTTTCTTTTTCCTTTCAGTGCCTGTTTCTTGGCACACCAGTAAGACGTAGATGACGGTCAACAGCTGACTACATTTCCCACAGATTGGAGTTTCATCGCCGGTCAACAAGTGGTTGTGTGACGTACGTTTGTCCTATTCTCAGCCGAGTTAAGAGGACACACCCATCAGGCATCATGCATGCCCATCTGTCGAATATTCATTGTACACGTGGTGAATATCATTGATGCATCATTTGCACGTGTTCTTGCATCAATTATTTTAGTCTGTGTAAGTCAACATTGTGGACTACTGTTTCGTGATTGTTGCGAAACTGCAATGCACCGGACTTGCATGGCAGTGTATGTACGTGGCATACACTGCAACGATCTGTTCTAATGCGCTTAGCATTCCTAGCCTACTTCACCTTCTTTAGCATGCAGGAACATCGTTCTCGCTATCGAAACAAAAAGGGAAATTACTTACCTAACTGATAAAAATTAAAACACGCCTTCTTCGAGCTGGCAATCTAAATTTAAGCTATACTGGCCTTACGCAGGAAAAACATGCCTATATATGCAAGCATGTGATGTAGTTGATTCGAAGTCAGGTGCTCTAAACTTCCGCACAATAATAACTCAGGCGCTAGTGTCTACGGCAGCTGCAAGTTGCATGCAAGCCTGCATTGGAATGATGCGTAGGACATGGATTTGCCTAAACTTCGTCCTTCCAGGTTCAAACGGCTGCGTGACTCGTTATTTTGATCAAGGAACTGTGTCATAGATAACTATGTAAACATTAATAATACTGTCCAACAGCGGAATTTGAACGCAGGGCCTCTAGCACAGAATGCCGATATTGAAACCAGTACGCCATTCACGCAGGCATCGACAAGGGGCATAGAACGCCATTACGAATTTCTCGCGGACAACCGAGCGCGTTGAGACGTTTGGCGCGTTTCCGTTTGACCACCATTACTGGCTGAACAGCTGCAATAAGCAGAGATTGTGCGCGTTGGCAGAGCCTTCTACGCATAGAAAAGTAAGGGTTGCTTTGAAATTTAAGACAATGCAAGCCGATAAAGCGTAATAAACAAAGCCACAGGATCGGCTGAATCCACAAGCATTGAGATCATACAAATCCACCTACAACTAACCATTCCCTTCGTGGCTGAACGATTGCAGCGCTGGAGTTTCCTCTAGTGATTATCGTAGGAAACTCTATGGTATAAACCAGAACTCTACGTTGCCAGCGGGACAACAATGGCTGTGGTTAGGAGGCTGAATTTAGTGGAGAATTGTTTGTGGTTTCCGAAGGGGTAGACGCTGTGGTATGTGATAGCGCAGTGGCGTATGGGTGCATTTATGCGACTAGCATTCTTAGCCTACCTGCACCAGGACAGATTGGAAATAAACGTGCTTCCAACAAACGGTGCGTCGCCACCTTTCTTGAATGGTAATTGCACACTCGTCTCTCCTCGAGTTGTTTCCTTCTTTCAGTAGAAGTTGCTTGACTCCGAAACAATAGCCCCTGGCTAAGCACTCAAGCGCTGGTCACTGCTTGGAATATAAAACCGGTACACCATTTTTCTAAAACCCTTACTATGCTTACTAGGCTAACTTGAGTAACTGACTTGTGTTATTAATTGCTTATTTTCTTTACTTTCTCACGCAATTCTCTCCTTCACTTGCTTGTGAACATAATATTTTCTTCGTTTTCTATTTTATTTATTATTAATTGGGGGGGAGGGTGCGGAAGGGGTGCAAGGGACCAATTTTTATGACTCCCTAGCTAGGCCGAACATTCACACAGTTTACATCATGTTCATATATCATGTTCAAGTGGCGTAGAGTCACCATCATAGACTTTCTACTACTGCTCACATTTATCGTTTCTTTTATTGGTTTCATTTTACTGATCTTTATTTTTTAAATGAGGGGGGGTGAGTACTTTTGTATATGCTCAGTTGTCTTGGAACTTTCGTTGCATTCTGTAGTGACGATAGATTCACACAATTGCAATGATGGTTTATTTCGCTGGTGAAGACAAAGAAACACTTGCTCTGTACGGCAAGTTATTTTGCTAGCACAAACTTAAAACAATACACACACTGCAAAGCGCAACAATTGCTGACGTTTCGAAAGCAGTAATGACATTACACATTTATTAGCGCAGAAATTAATTTCAGTCTTTGTCTTTATCCGCATTGTTTTGACGATCATCACGATATCCTACTCTCGAAAAAAGAAGGCCACCTATAGGCTTACAAAAGAGTGTAGAAAAGACCGCACAAGCGGGGTTCCCACCACCTCGGCTGCATTTCAATGGGGGCGAAATGCAAAAACACCCGTGTACCATGCATTGGGCGCACGCTATGGCGTGTCATAATGACACCGTGCTTTTGGTACGTAATACACATAATTTACTTCTTAATTTTTCCGTATCAACAACTGGAGAGAATGAATCGTGACTTCCACCACATCTTCCTAATCGCTCAACCGATGACAAGGGCGCCGATGCTGACACCCCGGCGACAAAACACAACCGGCTTCGAAACATACGCGATAAGCAACACAAGCACAAGCGCAGCAAACATGCTCGTCTGATAAGTGTCGGCACTGCAACTTCGTCACGTGGTGTTGCAGCAGCATCGCCGACGGTGTCTCCTCAACGATGCAGATTACGACAAAGATTACCGCGGAATAAATGACAATGTAAATGTTGATGACGACAAAGTTTGGCTTCGTTGTTTTCTAGTTGTTCCTGCCTAGTTTCATTCGTTCACAGTTTTGGTTCCTTTCACATTATATAACCATTCATGTTTGTCTTTCTTTATTGGTTGAGTTATTTACCTTGTAACCATGTATTGCCCACCCACCACGCTCTCGAAAGAGACCGCAGTATTGAAAATAAAGAGTAAAAAAACGCAATTAAACAAAAGGCCGCAGGGCCAGAGGGCTCATTTAATGAGCCTCGTTTACATAAGTGTAAAGATTAGCTACGAAACACATGCGTCACATGAGATAGATGCTGATGATGACGACCGTTAAGGCTAACAAGGTGTTCATTATATAGGTGATTACTATATTCTAGTAATCACGGAGTGCTCCGCTCACGAGGAGTGGCGACACGGTTTCGTGAAATGAATTAAGCGGCCTTTCTTTAACAACCTTGAACTGTTGCACCAATTCCTCGGCTTCGGCGGAAGCACCGCTTGCAATGCAAAACAGGTCAACACGATTTGCTGATCAATAACTGTTCACGCTCTTGCAAAAAGGTAAACGAGGCCGCAATACCCGGTAACCGCACGTGGGTGACAGCTTAACCATTGATCGATTGATCGGCGCGGGATCGTTAATCGTTATTATTCCTCGTGAAAAGACATGGTCGGATATCCTGGTGAAGCCAGTGTCCACTCGTTAACTAAAGATTGCCAACCTTTTCATCGAGCATGTGCACGCAAGTGGGAAATGAACGATTCTGAAGATGACTTGGTTTCGAGTGTGGCCCGCTGAAGCACACCTCAGTTGGTCACTGATTGTCTTTATTCCTTCTTGCAATTTACACATTATACAGGCAGTGATGTCTGTATTCCTGGATGCCAAGAGAAGGGAAGCGCAGTCGAGGTCGGCAGAAAACCAGTTGCGGTGATGAAGTTAGGAAATTTACAGGCCCAAGTTGGAATACGCTAGCGCAAGACAGGGGTAATTGGAAATCGCAGGAAGAGGCCTTCGTCCTGCAGTGGACATAAAATATAGGATGATGATGATGTCTGTATTCCTAGCCGCTCGTAATACATCCAAGAACGAACTTGGCAAAAAGGTGATGCGGCATACATGTATCAAACTACAGTAAGATAAGATATATATTAGTGAAAGCTCATCCGTATTAGCAGGCTAGAGACGGAGAAGTCCGCCACGAGATTTCCGCTGGCTAAGAGCATAGTATATATGTGTCGACACAGACTGGAACCGGCATACTGATGACGATAACATTTGTCCTCTGGCCATCAATGTGACCGGCGCAAACAAAGAAAAGAACTGTGGCTATGAGCACTAAGCAACGCGCACAGCCCCACAACCACCACCCCGTGAGTCAGGCTCGCTTTCTCCAGTACTCGTTGTCGCACGATTCACACAATTCTGCGCGGCACCAGTGCTACGACGACGATGCGCATTTCTCTTACGGGGAGTCACATCCGCGGGAGTGGGGCACTTCCAAACCCAAGCCGAGCCGAGGACGCTGCCGTCCGCATCGAGACGCGGTGTTTGGCCGAACCGTCGACGGAGCGACGCTCGAAGCTTCGTACAGCGGGCGGTGAACGGCGCGACAACACGAAGGCGCTCACCAGCGACGGAGCGCCAGCGGGCACGCTGATGCTGGAGTAGGGTGCCTCGATGCCAGCGCCGCCGTTCAGGGTGGTGCCATCCTTTGACCGCACCCGCGCCGCCGCTTTCTCGCTGCGACGCCATATTGTGTCACAGCGAGCCGTTGCGATTACTTGGTGCCGGTGCTGAGTTCGAGGCACAGTGCGCGCGGATGCTTCGCGGACGCTTCTACTTGCTAGACAGTGTTCAGCCGCATGACTCACAAGCTATCAAGTGCATCGTGTCGACATGACGGGCTGTTGTGTTCCCAAGTGCGCCGGATCGACGCGTAAAGGTCTGCGTTGTTTTCGCTTCCCCCGGGACCCAGAGCGACGGAAGAGATGGGAAGCCCAAGTAAAGCGTAATCACTGGAATGCAACGGATAACTCCTGCATTTGCGAGGTAAGTTTCAAGAATGTTTAGACTACCGCACCGTGTTTTTCATTTAAATAAGAAAGTATTCTCTGATCCTCGCTCACGTACCTACGTTCGCTCACGAACTAAGTAAGCACTGCACCGATGCTGTCTGAGTAGCGTATGGTTTGCGAGCGCGCGTCGCATAGGCTTTTTTCGTTTTGATGGGCGCAGTCTGTACCCTTATTTTAAGGACTGACGAAGATGCTTAGCCGCGAAATAGTCTTACATTAGCTACGAATCGTCACGTAAGCCACCTATTTTCCTTTTTCACGGGAAGCACACATCGTGTGTGTCTCTTGTTTCTTTTTTTTTTTTTCTTTTTTCGGTACTGGTTATTTGGGACTAAAGAACGCAGTGCTTCGTCTGGGGAGAGCGGCTGTTTTGTACGTGGTAAGCGAAACATTGTGATTTTCTCTGATTTCTCAGGAGATATCTTGCGGACCTCAGGGTGTTACGTTACATAGCTGATTTTTTAGACTTGTACATATTTGTAGCGTGGTGATCGTAAGCCAATGGTCATTCGTGCTCATTCCCGATCGTAGTGGGTACTGTGACGGTCTTTAAATGTCTGTGCACGGTATGCCCAGGTGTAGTAGAGTTAAGGGGCATCATGGGACCAAAATGTTTCGGCGCTTTATGGCATGGTGTCTGTTGTAGCCTGTGCATTTCTTCGAAACGTGTGAAGCGAGGTAATACAGCATTGCTTATGCTAAAATTTATTTTTAAGCACTGTAATGGGTTCTCTGTATTTACAAGGCAACTTTTCATATCAATAATCACTTTTGTTGTTTTACCTGTACTTAGAAACACTTTGAAGAGGACCAGTACGAGGGAAATCGACAGGATGGGCGCCGTCTGTTAAAGTCAACAGCCGTACATCATCATGGACTATATTTTCGAAGTGAAAAACATTGCTAATCTGTATTTGACTGTCTTAGTTTCATTTACGGTTTTTGTACGTGATATGTATGCAGTGTTGTTTATTTTTTCAATGTAGTTGTCAGTGTTCTAATGGTTATTTATGAAATGTTCTGTACTCGCCATCGATGTGTTTGGCTGATGCGACGTATTTGATGGTAGCTGATGTATGTATTCTGGCTGGATATCTGGCTGGATATCTTGATTAATATTACCCGCGGTTGCGTTTTCTTGTTTGCATTCTTGTTTTCGGTTTATATTGTGTGTAATAAGGTTGATGTACTCACTTGAACTGCCCCCCCCCCCCATGTAATGAATAAATAAAAAAAAACTCTCTCTATCCCGAATTGTGTGTCGAGCCTACCTTGCGAATTAATTTTTTTATCTCGTCTTTCAACATAACCTTCAGGCGCCACACAGTACATATAATTTTTCATGTACAAATCTCTTTCATGATTGATTGTACTAGACATTATAAGTAAATGTATTTTGTGCATCGTTTGATTTCTTGTGTGTACTACGCAAGATTGACACAGACAAGTTACGTTACATTTTTCTCTACAGCACTAACGAAACCTTATTTTCACATCGCAGTTATTTTTACATCAGCTTAATCCTGTCAGCACACAGTTTTGTGGGCAAAAAAGCAAAAATTGCGCATAGATATCGTCAAATAATTGCAACGAACGGGAAGAGCACGCGCAACGCAAGGGAAACTAACCGCCGTGCGCGAGTGGCTGGCTACGGTAAAGGAGGCGTGACGTGTAAACCAAAATACAACAGCGAAAAAGAAAAACTTCCACACACAGGGGGTCGCAAACCTTATATACCAAGCATCGAAGCGCAAAAAAGAAATACTGCGTATTTTAAACATACATACGGCATATTAAATGTGATTGAATTAGGCAACTTGGGGCATGTTCCCGGCGCCATACATTTACGTCTTCGACCTTCGACGAGTTAACGGCTATTGGTTATAAAGATATGCAGATGGGACACCGATAAAAAAATCCTCATCAAGGCAGAGCACTTGGAAGCGCGCCGCGAGTAACACTTTATGAACGCAAGCGTAGCTGAGTCTCAGCTCGTGTGACACAATATGGCGGCGCCAGCGGGGTTGTCTCCACCCTGGACGGCGGCGCTGGGCATCGAGGCACCCTATGCTGGAGCCCCTCGTGGCGCCCTCTCGACCACGTGGGAGCACACGGGGCGCCCTCTCGCTGCAGTCGCCGGAACTGTCTAAACACGTGGCAGAGAGCCCTGGCTCCCAATTTCCGCGGAAAAACGGGCGCCCCCTGGCGTCCCGAAACGTTCCCATGGCAAAGTCAATGAAATGCGGAGATAAAAAAAATAATAAATGACGTCGTCGGGAGGAAGAGTGCATCACTTTCAGGGAAGCGGTGGGAAACGAAGTGCTACTGTGATTTAGACCGCAGTGCCAAATGTGACGTTTTGCAAAGCTCGTCCATGTGGCATTTAAATCACCTACTAATGGCAACTGTTGAGCTAAGACATTTCTGGGGAAGCAACGTCCGGGTTATGTATACGTTACCACACATTTTTTTGCGGCGTCAGCATCGTTACCTCGTACCCAGATGTTGTAAGAGATACGGCGAAAGAATAGGAGAGTGCTATTTTGCTGTAAACTTTTATGGCGTTTTTCACTGGTCGATCTGGAGCAGGATTTTTTGCTCCACGGCTGCGAATCCGCATTTCACTGGTCGAGCTGGAGCGGGTTCGCGCTTTCCACTGGTCGTTTCGGATCAACTCGCTCCGCGCCGGATCGCTCTCACTTGCTCCGATGCCGAGGCGCGGATTCGGGCGGAAATAGGACGAGAGGATACGTCACTTCCGTTCGCTGGGGGATGGCGATCTTGGTGGCCATGGAAACATGCAGAGCGGAAGTCGATATTTGTGATGTTTGTATGCAGACTTCCTGTACGATCCAGCGCGGAGCATTTTCGCTCTCCGCTGGCAGATTAGGGTTGGTGAATTGCGAGCGCTCGCTCCAGGATTTCGGCGGCCACTCCAGATCGACCAGTGAAAAACGCCATTAGTAAGCTATCTCCCAGTGTGCTGCGCGCTAAAACTAAACATAAGTTAGCAGAGGTTCTGAACGACATTGACAAAAAGGTACACAGAAGAATCACGCCCTCGTTTTCAGTACTCGTGTAGTTTTGGTGACAGAAAAATTGTCAAATGTAGAAACATCGCAAAGTGTGTGTGTGTGTGTGTGTGTGTGTGCGCGCGCGTGCGCGTGCGTGCGCGTGTGCGTGTGCGCGTGTGTGTGTGTGCGCGCGTGTGTGTGTGTGTGCGCGCGTGTGTGTGTGTGTGTGTGCGCGCGCGTGTGTGTGTGTGTGTGTGTGCGCGCGTGTGTGTGTGTGTGTGTGTGTGTGTGTGCGCGCGTGCGTGTGTGTGTGTGCGCGCGTGCGTGTGTGTGTGTGCGCGCGTGCGTGTGTGTGTGTGCGCGCGTGCGTGTGTGTGTGTGCGCGCGTGCGTGTGTGTGTGTGCGCGCGTGCGTGTGTGTGTGTGCGCGCGTGCGTGTGTGTGTGTGCGCGCGTGCGTGTGTGTTCGTGCGTGCGTGTGTGTTCGTGCGTGCGTGTGTGTTCGTGCGTGCGTGTGTGTTCGTGCGTGCGTGTGTGTTCGTGCGTGCGTGTGTGTTCGTGCGTGCGTGTGTGTTCGTGCGTGCGTGTGTGTTCGTGCGTGCGTGTGTGTTCGTGCGTGCGTGTGTTCGTGTGCGCGTGTGTTCGTGTGCGCGTGTGTTCGTGTGCGCGTGTGCGCGTGTGCGGGAACTGGGAACTCTGGGAACTCAAAGTGAAATTTATAACTGGAAGTGAAATTTATAATTGGAGATGCGCCCATGTGAATTAGATGCGAATACCCACTTCATGAATGGTCGTGTACCAAAATAATGAAGTACACGATAAATGCTCATCACAAAGTCTATGACATGTGTGAGCTTGCGTCAGTTAAGGCCTAATAATAAGACCAGTATCACAAATGAACAAGGAAGCATTCAAGCTTATCTTTAAAAAATAAACGATTACTGTTGCTGATAGCACAATGAATCGTCACCAGTTATACCTTGAAATAGAAAGCCATTTTAACAAGTTCGCGGCTCAAATTAGTCCGCAAAACTTAGCATGTTTGTGCATGTACTTGTACTCTCTTCTGCCATTCATCGCGCGGAAATTAGGTGGTACTATCTAAAGTAGTCAAATGATGTTTGAAATTTAAATCATAAAATTAAATAAGAAAATGAGGGAACGATCGATGCGCTCAGCACTGTCTAGGGAATAAAATTTTCGGACATCCTTTAAAGTTTTGCCTTCTAATGAGACACAAGGCAAACATAACATAATGAAATTTCAAAACCAGTTTACAGAGATTTCGATAGTGTTCATGCTGATCATGCGTTTTCACGGAAACCTGCACTAATGTAGGCATACCGAAGGAACGATCAAAAGGGATGTGCTGAAACGAAGCCCCCCCCCCCCCCCTTTTTTTTTTTTTTTTGTCAGCAGTCTGATTGGAAACACAAAGAGAACAGTAAAACGGCGTCCTTTATGCTAACAGTGAAAAGCAGTTTATTGGGGGCAATAAACGAGATAAAAATAATGAAACAAGATGATCGACGGACAGGAAGACAAAATAAGCTTGAGCTCGTCACGCCGATTAAGGTAATTTACGCGAACGTGATCTGGTTGCCAGCGCAGCGAGCTGTAGGCAAGCTCTGCGAGTTTTCGCAGACCCACCCCTCCACTTGCACGCACCGGTGCAACATCCAGCTGGCGGCCGTATCTACGGTCGAGTCGAACAGTCACGTAGGTAACGCGACGTGTGGAATACACTCGTATACAGATTGTGTATGCGCCATGCGATGCGCATTTATCTCGGCAATGTTACATTTATCTCAGCTAACTTGCTGGTCCCGTCGCTTTTTCGGGCGATTAACCAGCTGCCTGCACCTGTTTTGTGAAGTTTGTTCTGTTTAAAATTTCATGCGTGGCGGTTAATGGAGCTAACCACAATTTCGCCTTTTTTTTTCTCTCTATGCCCCGATATGCACCATTACATGCGGTAGCGAGTAAACATAGGTTTGCGATGACCCGTAAAGTCTCTGGTTTGTCGTATGTTCCTCCGAGATACGTAACAACGCAAAATTTTACTTTCCGTAAGAAGCTGCAGCGCGTGTTTCCACTGGCACGTGTCACACTGTCCGAAGCTTCTTGTAGTCAGCTCTTGCTAAGGATGTAGCTGACTATACCGGTCAAGCATTCAGGGCCAGCTAGCACTTAAACATATGCACATAATGCCTACAAACACCAACCAATGACCGCAACATACGCACAAACCTGGAGTTTTCCTGAGGGTTCGCGAATGCCCGAGCTTGCCAGAGACATTAAATACGAACCTCGACGGTTTAACCATTCGCGCCTTTTTTAGGGGCTCACACGTAGACGACGCATTCGAAAAATTCCAGAACTTTGACGTTTAAAGTACCTAAGATATGATTTTGTCCATCCACGCTGCTGTGAACTAATTCTTGGAAGGCGACGTGAAAACAGCGTCGAAAGTTTCTGTGACGGAGCGGGAACAAAGCACTTCGTGGGAAGCTTTTAACAAGAATATTCCACTTTAAGAGTTCGCGTATTCGTCAAATTTACAACCAAGAAAAAGTTGTGAACTAAAGGTATAAATGTGTCACTAAAAAGTGCAGATGATCGCACTTCGTCCAACCATTGTCACGTGAGCATTTTATGAGAAGTTAACACGAAATCTGCATAGCTGAGGAGCTGATCGAGGCACATTTATCCAGCCAGCGAACAAGGTTGGCGGTTACGGAAGCGGGGAGGTCCATCCTCTTACGCCTGGGGCTATCTGCTCCTCTCAGCCATCCGCCGCCTCAGACTGTTAGCTTACCCCATGCCATCCGGAGCAACATCACCGTACCTCCTCTACCTCGCAACATGCACCCAGTGCACCACGCACAGCGAAGGGAGGCCCGGGCTCGGGCCATACAAAAGCGATACGGGACTTTGCCCTCTACAGCCTACACGGATGCGGGGTCTTACCCCAGACGCGCAGCCACAACAGCCACCGTAATCGTCAACAAAGAACATCGGAGCAGCATTTCGCTCACCCGATACAATCCCCTCCAAGCCGAGGAAGCGGCCATAGCCCTCGCGCTCTGCCAAACACAGGTTGAAGTCATAGTTACCGACTCCCAACAGGCGTGCCGCAACTTCGCTAGCGGCAGAGTTCATGCCACTACGTTCAAGATAATAAATCAAAAGCTGCCAACCAGATCAGTCATAATCATCTGGGCGCCAGCTCATCACGGCATTCCTGGCAACGAGGTCGCCAACTACGTGGCTCGAGATTTGACCCACCGAGCCGACGCCGAGGAATCTGAACCCGAGCGCATGCACCCTCATGTCTCATACCAAGACATCACACAACACTACAAGCTAACCCGCAGAACATATGCACCCCCAAGACAGGAGCGCCGACTCCGCCGCCGCGCAACGCATTCGCTCGGGACAAAACGTGCAACGCGAATTATACATCTCGTAGCGCCATCTGTCGAGGCGCGTGGAAAACACTCAACAGCTTGCTTCCATGTGCGCATGCGCTGAGTGGCGGAGACCGGCGGCGACGGCGGCGCAGAACGGGCAGCGCGGCACCCGCTGAGCGTGTCGTCTGCTACAAACGTGGACCGTCGGCCGTCTCAATTTGACAGCAATCAAACACAAAAAATATATGCGCACAAATAATAAAGCGCAAGTAAACACGCGGTAGCGCTTTTATGCACGCATACGAAACATTTTTAGATTTTTAGATGTCTAGAGGAAACAGACGATAAATGATGCTGTACAAAAAGACACAACAGAAGTACTTGTCTTTCACTCCTGAACGTCTGCGCGGAAGCGAAGGTGCGAAATTGCCGTCTTCCTCGCTTTGTTTACCATGTCTGCAGTATGTTTATTCATGCCTGACGAAAGGTGTGCATGAAGAGACTGAGCAACAAAATAGTGTTTTGTTCCCGGCTGTAAATCTGGTTATGGCAAAGGACGCGAGAAGTTTTCGCTCTTCGCTTCGCCATCTGATTTTCAACTACTGCACCAGTGGCGTCAAAAAATAAACCAATGGACAAAATATGTGCGCGACACTTCGAGAAGCAGCTTATTTTTGATAGTTACTTCAGCAAAGACAAAGGCGATGTCCTACTAGATCTAAAGAAAGTGCCTCGACTTCGAAGCGGAGCAGTTCCTTCAATTTGTTTAGGGAAGCCTGGCGTAGCTCAATGATGCTGAATGCCAGGAGGAACCAGAAGACGCCAATGCGGAAGGACGGGAGGAGCTCAATTTAAATTTCTCTTCAACTACACACAGTGCAGGTGCCTTTCCTTGTCCAGAGACATGCCGTAATGTAGAGAGAAAGAAAGGGAAAGAAAGACAAGGAGGTTAGCCAGTGTAAATACCGGCTGGCTACCCTGTAAATATTCAGCCTTGCCTTTGAGATGATTCCCCCAGTTATGCAGACACATAATCAGAGCTTCTCTTGTGAAATAATAAGCAGGAAACACTGGCAGGATTTCCCAATTATTATGTTTATAGAGAATGTGGTGATTCTGCTCGTAAGAGAACCGGGCGACACGAAAAGCACCGCGAGAAACAAAGAAGCAAGCGAAGCATCTTAGCACTTGATGCGTGCTCAGATAAAAAAGAGCGATAAACGTCAGCTTTTGCGTAAAAAACTTCTTTTCGTTGTCGTCTTTCATTGCTTGAGACCACCCGAACTGCCGTTATATCGCCTTACCATTTGCTATAGTTTTTCTTTCCATCTTTGTTTATTTTCTGTTCCTGTGCCTTGTAAAGTTCCATGTAGGCCACCTGACAAATGCCCTGTATTTGGCCTGTATAAAATAAATTAAATAAGGGATGCATGACTTGTTTCTCCTGCTAACGTCAATCCGTGAACCGCAAGAGCTATGCGCGCTACAGTCGTCAGGGCGTGCGCGGAACAGACGACAAAACGGATAGGCAAGCAGGCGCCGCGAGAGAGTCCCCGCGCCTTTGCTCCTCTCCACTGCAGAGTTTTTCTTAATTCGTAGCGCCGTCTGGCGAACACGCCGTGAAGCAGGAGCCGGCGTTGCAGAATGTGTCCCTTCCAGACGAGCGGAGTCGGCGCTCCTGTCTTATCTTACTCCGTGACCCCCACACAAGTCACTACCTAGAGAGCAGGAGCGATTCCTCCGAGCTCTACAAGTTAACACATTCCGCCACCAAACCAGAAACGACCTCATAGCCCCTACACAATTCTCTCCGCAATGCCGCTTCTGCGCAGAGCCCGGGTCCCTCAGGAACATAGTAGGGGCTGCAGAGAGGCACCACTCAATCCTCCGAACCCTTACTACACTAACGAGCTTTGGGAGAGAGCCTTGGCCAGCTCCGACCTCGAAGATCAGCAGCGGCTGATTGCGAGGGCCCAGGACGCGGCCCGAGCTCAAGGCATTCTGGAATGCGGACGCCTCTCCAAAGCTGCATTTACACATTAAAGATGTTTATTCTCTCTCTCTCTCTCTCTCGCTGGTGCTTGTAACAAACGGGCCACAAACGACCTTTCTTCACAATATCTTCGCTAGCTTCTCGCCGGAACAGACAAACAAAAGCAAGGTTGACGCCATGCTATATAAAAGGCACAACACGGAGCAGAGCAGGCTTAAATAGAACTAAGAGGCGTATTAAGATTTTATTCAACATTGCTGCACCAGCGGTTATAACCGATTCATCAGAATGTGAAAATTGGCGTGTTTGACAAAAACTCATGCTTGAACGGCCGCTCTAGGACAGACGGAAGCAGAAGGCACGAAAAACACGACGGAATGCAGCGCGTGTCGTCTGCTACGTCTCGTCTGCACTTTGCCTTCGTCTCCATCCCAACCGTCATCACGTGCTTCACGAGAGACTTCCGACAGTTTAAGGTACGCCGACTTGCTGCCATAACGCTAGAGCGCCGCCGTGCAGCTTAAACATAGCCTCAGGAACTCCGTACAGTGCAGCCGAAGCTTCTGCCTGCGTCAGCCAACCAGAAGAGAAAACCACGAGTGTTCCTCCACTGTCTGCCATTGATCGCCTTCCGTGTGAGATCCGATTGAATGGAAGCTTTACAGAGGGATTAGTGGAAGACAATGGGCGAGTCCTGGAACACGCCCATTTTCTGGAACACGCCGCCTATTCTCTTTGCTCAAAGGCTGACAGAAGCCCTATAGCCTTTTCGTCACTGCAAGGATTTCGTAAGACGGAGTTAGAGTTTCCAGTCTCAAAGCAAGAACAACAATAAAGCGACGTCGACACATTTCCGCGTTGAGGAAAGGCGCCGATCCACTCGCCTGTCACACGGCGCTGCGTCCATAATAAAAGAAAGAAGTCTTCTGCGCATGACAACATTGAATTAAAATATGTTTTTAAGCGAAAGAATATCAGTATAGCACGCTTCTGTATTACCCTCGTATTTCTTAGTTATTCCCTGTCACGTTATTCCAATGCCCATATTATTTTGTAGAGTATATAACATTCGTGATGGACAGTAAAGAAAAGGGAAATAAACAATGAAAATAAAGAACAAAAAAAAACCTAGGCACTATATGCATAGATGGTGGGTGCACAAATAATTGTCAGCCCAAAGAAAAAGTGAAACTTTCAAGCGTAGAACTTCGAGGGAGTGTCGAAGCTCCCTCTGCTAACATGAATTCTCCATCAAAGATTCTCGCACTCTTGAGGTAAGCGCTACGCGCTTCGTCATACTTCAAATATTTTTTAGCATTCTAGTTCTAGAAGTTTCGAGCAGATGTGAGTAGTTGAAGCTCCTGTTGATAACGAAAGGTTTCTTTCAGGAAGGAACGGCTCCAGTCGATTCTATCTCGACATTAATATCACAAAGAAATCGTTTGAAAACATCAAAACAGTGTCGACACTGAGTTTCGTGAAAGAAAAAAAAAACTGAACTTACACGAAAGACGACTGCAATGCGTTCGAAAGAACACGAAGTCCTTGTTAATATTAACAAGGACTTCGTATTCAACACGAAAGTATTCAACACGAAATTCTTCATCTACGTAGTTTTGAGACGTAATGAAGGGTGCTAAGACAGACGAGAGGTGTCTAAGTTGTCGACATAAAATCGGACAGCATGAACGACAAACTCCTGAGTTGCGTCGAAAGAGAGAAAAATGTTTTGAAAGGAGAAATGCTATCTAACCTTAGCAGCTATAAATGCCCGTTTTCAAGGCAGTCCACGAACTCATCGCTCGAGTTTGCGCGGAAAGTGACGAGGCCGGCTGAAGTAAAGGTGAATACGGAACAAGCGCTGTTTTCGCATCGCAACAAAGGAGACGTTAGCGTACAGTCAACGAAGTACCGTCACAGAAGTGAAAAGATGGTCACGCGGTGGCGCCACCAGCCGAGTGACTTACTTAGGCAATATGTCAGTTTTAGAGAACACGACTTCTATAAATGTGGTCTTCTAATCTTTCAGACGAAATTATTTCTAGTCCGAGAAACTATAACCTGTGTAATTCGGCTACAACATGGGATTACGCTACAAGAAAGTTGTATTACTTAAGGTTTAATGCTTCCGACCAGCGTCCTAAACTCGTAATTACCTTCTAACATGTGACGCTAAGCTTTGAACGGTAAAGACCCGTACGGGTCCTTAGGGCATCCTTTATACACGACGACCACGGTTGCGCTATTACGTGGATTACCGCTTCCAGGTTTCTCAATGCGTCACCGTGACTGCGAGGTCTCGGGAAATGGCCGATGAAAAAACAAAGCAGGAAGGAAAGGTAGAAAAGAAACAAAGAAATCCCAAGCCGAAAGAAAAACCCACCACGTGTAAGAACGTTACACTTGTGCGTGCGTACTGCAGACATTCGCCACGCAGTTCATTGTCATCGTCGTGAACGACAGTCGTGGCCGGCGGATGGGCGTTGTCCCGCAATTATCAAATGGTGGAAGCACGCGGGCCGAGGACAAAGCGTGGAACACCCCGCACAACGTCCTGCGGTGTGTGTGCGTCTGGCAGGCTCCCTCCTCTCCTGTGCAACTCTTTCCCACATCACAGTTTTATGCTTCATTCGCTTCGCCCTTCCGCTCTCCATCACCCTTTACAAATCTCTTTTTCTTTACGCGTTTCTCTGTACTTTTTTTGTAACCATTGGCTTTGATGTTAACCCTCCCCACTTAATACGTATATCAGTTCCTTCCCAGCATTCTCCTCGTCTATGCGAATGCCTAACGCTAAGCTTCTTCCCTTTCTCTTCCTTATATTCCTCTCCTCTCCAATCGCCGGGCTGGCCGTATCGACATTTCGCCAGTTACAATCTCCTTTGCCACGCTTATTTTTGTTCTATAGCTACTTCTATGGTTTGCTCTGTGCCGTTTCTCTTTACATTTACGTTTATTTCGAAAGCATCTCGTTTTCTAATTTGATCATTTATTCTACAACGCTCAGTTGTTCTCAGAATTTCGCGCATTTCTCAACCCCTCCCACGCTTTATACACGCCGCTCTTCATCATCGAACTGAACCTTTTGCCCATCCCCCCAACCGTCATTACCCCTACAAATTTCTATTTCCTCATCGTACTCATATTGTCTCTCGTCCCTTTACGCAAGCTCCAGTGCGTTGCATCACTACTGCGAAATTTCTCAAGAGAACATTTACAGCTAATAGCCGTTATTAATGCCCTCACAGTACAAGCAGACACGCAGACACGAGCAGATAGATGTTTCGGGATCTGCCCAAATTGCTGCCTTCATTACCTACTGGAGTACCATCATTAATCAGCAGCGTACGTTTACCTGTGCCTCACATAGGAAATACAATTATTTATCCTAAAGCTCCAGCCACAAAGTAGACGGATGTGAAGTAATGTGTTCGAAAATTAGCCTTCCGCAATAGCAAAACGGCCAATATTAGCACAAGGATAGGCTTATTCCACCAGAACACAAGCAAGAACAAAATCATGAACTTCCGGCCCCAGCTCGTCGCGACGTCAAAGATTCTCGCATCGTCTACTCGAATCTAGATCATTGTTTGTCGGTAAATGAGGACTGATTTTCTTTCTAAGGGAATCAAAGACTCGAAAAGCGAGTTTTGAGGGTCTTACTGGCGTCAAAACGGTTCGAACACGAGAAAATGCTTCGACATCCGTGATAAGTAGTAGTTGATTACCTCGAGGTGTTCTCACCATCGGCTTGTACATTAGTGATTGGCGTGCGAGCATGTCAGAAGCCTGTCGTGAACCATTTTCGCTTCTTGTGGTCTATACCGCACCGGCATTATGCGGCCGAGAGAGTCAGTCTATCAGATGTCGTCTTGTTACACAGTATACAAACATGATAAACGCGAACTTTCACTTGGGGACACCAAATATAAAACTGTCAACATCTTCGGTGTATTCGTTATGTCACAATCATGGTGACGTGGAACTCGTTACACTGACAAGGATTCGTCGAAGAGCGAAAGGGGCTTTACGATTGGTTGAGACGCAGAGCAGGTCATTGCGGGAGATTTAGTCTTCCCGCTGCATTTTCAGAATAGCGATATTTCACTTCCTACTAAAGTTTCCAAGAAGACACCTTTCAACGAATGGCTGCAACTTTTCCAGAACTTTTCAGTCATGAGCAGTCATTCAGTCTAGTAGGATCGGACTGCTTAGCGAGTTTGAGGCGGACTTTGTGGAGTCGAGGCGTACCTAAAATTCGTCTCGTCCTTCATGGCATCGTTAGGGATAGGTGACGTGCTTACGCTACGTTTAACCGTGCGTTGCGTCTAATATCATAACGTGTGATGTTGATGTGTCTAACGTCACACAAGTTAAAAAGCCTTCACAAGGATACTTTCGGGCCGAGCACTTCTGGCACACGAACATAATGCTAGGCCCGCTTGTAGTTAACGCCGTCCCTCTTCTCTTCATCAGTGGCAATACACGCACTGACGTAACCACGCTGGGGTTTCGCGCGAAGTGTTTTAATCTGAGAGAAGCAAGTTTGCTGTATCCACCCCTAGAAGTTGCTAGGTGGTTGTCATGGTATCAAATCATCACACGCTCAGCCTCATCCTCACCATACCACAAAGAAAAACAAAACTTTGCCAACAGCCACATCTGGAGCTCATGCCTCTCTGGTAATGCGTAGTTGGGAGCCGGAGGCGCTGACCCAACGGGCGAAGTTCGGACTATGCAGTTTGGGAGGTGGTGTTTGCGCATGTGCGTCGGAGTTCACAGCAACTGCAACTGTGGCGAAGCTAGACAATGCTCAGCGCGCTTCCAAGAAGGAGATCTTCATCGAAAGGTGGTGGCCGCAGTAAGTGCGCGCAGCTGACTAAATATAATGAGTTCTGAACCGGAGGAATCACTCAAGTCTGTCGATTTTCTTTGTTATTTCTCTGGAACATCACACCGTCCTTTCGGAACACTCCACAAAACTCTCGTACTTTTTTGTCCTTTCTGGTAGAACCATGCTGACCAGCTCGTGCACTGAGGGCCAGCTTCGACTGGTGGACAGAGCACGACGGGCAGCGAGGGACCCCGGCGTCCTGGATTGAGGATGCTGCCCACCTGGGGACGACCATCATCGTCTGCTCTTTAGAGAAAGTTTAAACATATATAATATATATGTACACTACGTCATCCGTATCCAACACTTCCGTACTGTCTCGGTATTCGTATTATCTAAATTCCCCCGTCCCTGTCCCAAGACACGTCATCCCCGATTCCCGAATTGTACAGCGCTATCTTTTCATCTCACTCAGAACTCTCCATCCCGAAACATGTCAAAATAAAACCTGGTAACAAACAAACACAAAAATTAATAATGACAAACGAATGAACGAAGTAATAGTGTTACGTAAACCTAACACTCGTCGTCCCTGTAGAAGTGTCTCCTTGTCATCCCCACGCTAAGCGCGGGTCATCTGCGCAAAGCTCGTGGAACTAATCACGTGCTCATTTTCTTTCTATCTCTTTTCTTACTTCAGCCTTACATGCAGCATCGGAGAAAGGAAGGACAATGAGTCGGTGCAAGGGAAGTGCATAATGTCCACCATTAGCGGGTCCTCCCCAAATAGTCTCACTAAAGAGCACCGGGAACGTATTTAATGGAGGGGGATTTCCCGGTCTCTCCATTCACGCAGTACTATAATTAGACACGCCGACACGAGATGTAGGCGGCACTCGGCTGGGTAGTAGCTACGGAAAAGCTTCGCGTCGTTTTATTTCTGCGCACTTTGGGCGTTTGTGCCCCCCCCCCCCCTTTCTTTCCTTACCTTATTTTTCTTTTGTCGCCTCCTTTTCTTTTCTTTTTTTTTTTGCTGACTTGAGGAAGTCTTAGGATTCGTGTGTCCCATATCGTCGCAATCATTCGTCTACTGACAAAAATGTCACTGGTATGCTCCTTGTTCAGATACACACTCCTCACGGCGACACTGTGCACGCTGCCAAGTTTTATCCCTTGGTTACGCACCCATTGCTTGACTCAGCCGCCCACGCTACATCTCTGCTTACAATGAATGCCCACGAGGATGGTGCAACTCAGCAAAGCTTCGTTCCGGCGGATGTCGTAGACGGTGACTGGGTGGACGACAAGAAGCTTTGGCCACGGCTTCAGAGCACACGTAATCACTTTCGGAGCTCATCAAGACTTGTTAAAACGGTGCGGGCGGCGTATACGGTGCTTGTACTGGACGAGAGCTCGAAATGCATTCGAAGCTGTCCAAACTTTCAGCTTATGAAATAAATCAAAATAAGTGCCTTGTCCTGTTCAATTCTTTCTTTGGACAATAACTTTCAATCAGCGGCTTGTTCTGTTTCTAACTCAGAAGGGTTCCTCGATGAAGTCACTATCCGATAGCTTATTTCCAGCCTAATTGCTCGTGGGTGTGCTCAGTTGCTATAAATTGATTCTTGCCGCGCACACGTAAGTTCCGAATACTCGCGCACGCCTACTAGTTTCTGCATCGTTATTTTACGTTTACCATCCCTTTTCTTGTTTACTAACCCTCTCGACGAACATTTAAAAAAAAACGAAGCTATGGTTCTCGGTACGCAAGAAGGCACCAAATAAAGGTTGGACAGTAAGAAACAAAGAAAGGAAGAATGAGAAAATGTCAGAAGAATGGGGGAGATGGGAGTCAGAGTGTTGACAGAGATAGCGAGAAAGCACGAAATTGCGATAACAACCCGAGCCCGAACGCCTGGAAAACACAGCCGGCTCGTAAATAAAAGCATGCCGTAGCTTTGTCCTTGCCTTCTCCAAGACTGTGCTATCACCGCCGCGATTTCTACCGCACAAATGAAAGCCGACGACGCTCTATGTGGTTCGGGTAGACGACACAACGAAACCAGTCGAGTCAAGACGTAGAAGCTCGACAACAGCAGCATAAGACGAGACATACGAAGCTCTATTGGCAGCATAGGAGTCAATAACTAGGTAGCTAAGGGGTTTCCGGCGAGAACTCGAACAGCCAGTTAGGATGGCAACGGTCGAGGTACAGTACCGGACACACACTGCGTTATTGGCGCGGCGGCTGCCCGCTTATACCGGATGCAATGCATCCTGCAGTGGCCAGCCGGCAGTGGTGGCTAAGTGCCTACGGCGTTCTGCTGACGAACGCGAGGTCGCGGGTTCAATTAATGGCTGCGCTGTCCCCATTCCAAAAAGCCAGGGTGAGGCAGGCATGGGATGAAAATTAGTAAAGGCGCTGGTAATTTAGTTAAGCTTGAACTCATCCTCTGCTCCACCGCATAATCCTCGACTGCCTGCGCAAAATGCAGCCAGTTACGTAAAGCGGAACTTCAGACAACGCACTGCAGTCGCCGACTATAACGTCCAAGGACATAAAGCAGGAACGTAACAGTTCTAAAGAAAGATGTTCTCTAAGCTCGCTTTGTCCAAGGTCTTTATTATGAGTTAATGAATTTCTTATGTCTTTCTTATATACGCACTTCCACTATCTGTACACACCACACAATGTCACACGACCACTCCGTTGCTGTCGCTATCTCTCGGCCAAACCCAACGCCTCGGGGAAAGATCCTCAAAGAAGGCGCGTCTGCTATCGCTTAATCTTCATTGCAGGCGTTCGAACGCTATCACTTAATGAGCAGCGTTCCAAGATGCTCTCTGAGCAACGTTGAAGCCTTGAGCTCTATTACCCCAGGTCGTCCTCTCTGTGCTCCCTCTAATAACTTCTCGCCCAAAGATGGCCAGTCTCTAGCTCGTCTCTCTCTATTCAACCATTCCCCCTATTCTCTCCAACGCTCCCCATTCTTCGAAGCATAAAGTCGGTTGGATACAAGCATACCCTTTACAGTAGGGTATAGTGACTGTCGACTCAGATTTGAAGTCGGGTGTTCTACCTCTGCCGAGGACGGCAGAAAACCAGGTGGGATGATGAAGTTAGGAAATTCGCAGGCGCAAGTTGGAATACGCTAGCGCAAGACAGGGATAATTGGAGATCGCAGGGAGAGGCCTTCCTCCTGCAATGGACATAACTATAGGCTGATGATGATGATGATGATGATGATGATGATGATGATGATGATGATGATGATGATAGTGACTGTCGAGCCAAACCTCAGTGACAAATTGAAACTGGCCGTCCCTTATATTGTCTGCCAAAGACAACGTTCTTTGATAAACATCTCTAAGAACATTAAAAATATAATTGGTAAAAGAGCGCTAGAAATGGATCATGCGGCTTACACAGTTTCGTAGAAAAATAATTGCTGCAGGAAACACAGGCGCGGCCATCAAGCGATTGTGGGAATGATGATTATTTTAGACGTATTTCTCTCTATAGTCGTGCTTGTGTCTCCAAACGTTCTCGCGACTGTATAACCATCGCGCTTTATCTGCGTTTGTTGGCGTAACTAAACTGCCAAGCAATCATATTTTCTTAAACAGAAGACGGCAAGAAGACTGCTCACATGCATAATCGTTCGTAACCGTCACACTTGTCTCTCATTATTTAGTCGAACGTCATCGATTTGCAAAGTCACAAACTCATTTGAAGACAATAGGACGAAGATAAACTAAATCTATGCAGTGCACTTATCATTCCTTCGTTGGCTGAAACAGCCATGCTTGCATCTGCCACCGACACCATAGCGCCTAAGTTCCCTCTGTTAATTTTTGTAGGAAACCATAGCTTGTACATATGGCCTCAAAGATCAACTTTCCCGAGCACCGCCTACGTGGTAAATTTACTCTGCCGCGCATTAGAATACGCTGCATCTAAACAGCCTAAAGAGCAGACGACGATTAGACACACGAACGCAGCTGTGACAACGAGTCTAGACGCCAGAGCACGTTTTGCCGTGTTCCTCGTGCGGCGCCAACCGGGGAGACGTGAGGGCATCCAGGGAAGGAAGGCGGGGACTTCATACAAGGGCTTCGAGGTAATTATCGCCGGAAGAACAGCGTCAGACTGACACCCTCGAAGTGTTAGATAATGCAGCGCTTATCTTACTGCACACTACCCTGTGGCAGTACCCGGCCTGGTCATTCGAACGAACTCCGGGTCGTATTGCCAGAATGCTCATTAGGAAGGTCATTTCCGGCACTGCAGTGCCCTCATCTAATGACCTGTTGTCGTTGCTGTTGTCGGCTATATAGTGGGCCCACTATAGGCCGTTGGCCACAATTCTATAGACTCATATCCAAGTGATAATCGGAAATGAATGTTAAGGACTGCTATAAAGTAAGGGAGGTGAAAAGTCGAAATACGTGTTAATGTGGAAAGATAGGCAACAGTATACGTACAATTAAACGGAGACTCGTTCTTCCGTCAAACGTAGCGGTGGTAGGAACGTTGATATACTAAGATTTGGACGACCGAGTGTTGCTCCGTAATTAAAAAGGGCATGCTATAGAGGCTAGAGCACGTACAGCAGAGCGCGCAGTTCCCGTTATAAGTTTCGTCGAGTTTAAATGCACTCGTATTGAATACGCACACGTTCAAGTTACTCAATCCAAGCACGTCATGACGTCATGAGTGCAGCATCTTGCAGTGCTTGGCGTTCCATGCTGCTATCTAAACACGCAACTAGGCGCTAGTTAATAGTGTCACGCAGTAGTGACGGTGAATAAAACAGTCGCAAAACTGTGTCTGACGAAACTGATTCTTTATTGGGCGAACCTGCGCCCACATAAGCAAGCTACACTCGAAGCACAACGATAGCGGCGAACACAGTCAACCATCGTCGAAAATTTGATCAGCGGCGAAACGCGTCGGCTTTTATACATGAGTCATCGAAGGTTCCAGAGTAATCCCTGGTGCCCACGTGTCTTCCAGAAAGTACTACAGACCATTCGCGTCGCTGATACACTCAGATTACATTAGCGTCGGCGTCAACAGACAACGGATAGAAGCATCGGTAACGTTTGAGAAACTTCCGATACATGCAGGCGCGTCCTGCGCCGAGCGATAACGTTTAACATTTGCTTTTATCCCAGTACATAACAATCTATCCAACCATACGAGGCGTCATTTAAGCACTAGCTACTTGGCGTTCGCATTAGGGCATTGCTCCAAATCAAGGAGGGGCTTCGGTCCAGCCCGAGTGCGGACGTCAAGACCCGAGCAACAGGGGGGCTTATTGGGGACACTATTTTCACTCTGTGAATGCAGGGAAAGTTTTGTAACTAGCCGGTGAAAAGCGGTCATCGGTGAAAGATAAAAGTACACCTGTCGATAGCGTCGCCTGTTCAGAGATGTTTATGAAGTGCCTGCGCATTTTCCCCACCAGCCCGGGAGGATCATAAACGACAGGAATATCACATTTAAAGAAAATGAGGGTGACATATACCGAAAGGTTCATGTGTGTAGATCAATCATGCGTCTTGAAAATAATGATCGAAAACTCGTTATCTCCAATTATTTTTTTTTGTGATTTCCATGTTCATTTTCTCGGTCGGTTCAGTGAACTCAGCTCGACACATTATTCAATATTCCTAGTAGATAGGAAGCATCTTGCTCGTGAAATACAACAAATGTTTAATCTTTGTAAGGTAATTACCGCCTTTGAAGAAAAATACTTATCCATGCGTTCCAGAGTGAAATACGGCTGTTATCCGCAATGCTTCTTACTAAATCATCAGAAAACTGTACACGATACCGAGTTCACATTCTTTAAACCTGGGGGCATGTGAAGTGCAATTTCAAGGGAAATATTAACATTGCTAACTAAGCTCTCGTTCTTAAGACAATATTGCGCTGTCAATTGAGCAAAGTTCCGTATAGAAAATTAGAAAGAGTCGTCCATTCACATTTCCCCAGTGCGAGGACGCTGAGCTCCTTTCGTGACCCCGATGCTTTTTTGCGTGTTCGTTTAAATATCGCCTAAGTTATTCTCAATATTTTCTGACAAACGCAGTGCTCTAACAACGACAACAACCGAACTTTGCTTTCAAGTACAACACATAATTCCACGAATCGAGCGATATATTGCAGGTGCTTTGCAACTGATGAGAACTCCGAGGTCAGGGCGAGGTCGTACAAGTTAATAACTGTAAAGTAGCTGCCCTAGCCCAGTTTCAGAGCCCCGCACTTTAGGTACATTAAAAGGGGCCAGAAGTCGCGAACATTTCCTTTCACTATCTCATTTTGTTTATATTTCACACTGCCTGGCCAGAATAAAGAATAAAATGGCAGCCACGCCTTCGGTTCTCAAATGCGGAGCACGTCAGCAGTCGCTGTTCCCCGAGCAGACGACAGGCCGCCATTCGTTGCCCAACTGAAATGGCGTCAAAGTAAAACTGCCCTCAAAGAGTCGCATTCAAGGAAAACTAATCCAACGTTGCGAGTTGAGCCGCATGCGAAAAAAATATATATACTGCAGATTTCTTGTTTATCCAGTTCTGTTTCTTATCTACGTGGCAAACAGCTCGAGGACCAGTCAGCAAAGGCCAGCGACACAGTAAACATAAGCCGAGAGTTAATGCACCGAGCGTTTCTTCAGCTGACGCGAACTGCGGCCAGCGAGCACCGCATCCCTTTGAGAACAGCGCATCCGAATTCCATGCACGCAGCAGCCTCTGTTCCATTGAAGGCCCTCGCTTTTACGAAACCAAAATCTCGGCTCCCTCCCTCCATCACGCGGCCACACAAAGGCGATATCAAGCCAAAGAAAGCCGCAGTGATCTCCAAACGCGAACGAAAGGATTGGGCGGAGTAAAGGATAGTATCTACGTGACCGGAACGCAACTATATAGGAAGCAACAGTGAATTATTTACTTTCGATAGACAACGTACACCTAGCTCTCAAATCCTGCACGGGTGTTTCTAGGGTTAAAACTCCGCGCGTGGTGCAGATAAGTGTCAGCTGTGTTCCGGAACTAACGCCATCTACACCTGACTTTTTCGTTCTGTGGAGAACCCACAGAACACGGCCAATAGCATTAGCTTTGGTTTGTACAATAAAGCTCATAGGCGGTATAGTTGGTTGAGCGAGAAATAAACCATGTTCCAACCTTAAAAACAACTTAAAAGAAGAAACAAGCACAAAGAGCAAGGTGCCGCAAGCATTTTCACCAAGACGAAAAAAAAAAAAAAAGTCCGAATGTCGGGCTTTGTTGAAGCCATTTATAACAAACATCAGCTTGCAGTTGGAATGCCATGAGCCCTGTAGAAGAAAACAAAAGATCTTGTTTTCTAGTCTGACATAAAAGGGAGATGGCACACCGAAATGGCTGCACTTCCGTCTTCAAAAACGTGACGCCAGGCCCTCTCCTATTTTTGTTTCTTTCTTATATGGTAAATGGCAAGAAGTTTGCGGAAACGCTAAAACACTCTTTGGAACTTCGAAGCATTCAGCACCAACAAGGGTGACATCTTATCGAATATATTTTCTGTAAAGGACTTTGTATTAAGCTCTTGGTATAGTCGCTTTAAGCGGCGCAGATAGGTATGACTGCAGAATAGTGCTCTGGGAGACCATTGATAAAGAAGATGAGTAATTTTCAAGATAATAAAATCTTCCTTTCATCCCTGGTTTTTAAGTGAATCACGCTATCACATGGCTGTTTCTTCATTCCGGGTCTACTGCTTTCGTACTGAACACTTAGCTCTGATGCTTCTTTTTAAAGAGTGTTCTTCACCAGTGAGAGCTTATTGATTGATTGGTTAATTGATTTATGTATTATTTGATAATTCATTATTTCATTATTTGATTGACTGACTGGTTGATTCACTTATTCGTTCATTCGACCACTTCTATAAGAGACGCCTTATTGGAGGGTTCCGGATAAGGTTTGACCACCTGCGCTTATATAACGCACACCTAAATCTAAACACGCGGCAGTTTTCGCCCCCATCGATAGGCGGGCATCAGTGAGAGCCAATTTTCTTACCATGACAGCAAATTCCGTTAAGTATTCGTCGTGCCGCCGTGTTCGTGCCGTCGTCGGGCTACACGCTCACTCCTTCTCCGTTCCCATCTCCCGCTTCACACTTACGGCGCAGAAAAAAAAAACTTCGCCCATTACCGATAATGGAAGTCTAACTGACGTCCCTGCGGCAACGCGCAATTGGCTGACGGACGCGCTAAGCACTGGACCACGTGTCGCGACACTCCGTGTTCGGTTTATCTCCCTTTATTTCTGTGTTTCCGTCCCTATATCGCTTTCCCCTTGAGCAGGGTAGCAAACCGAGCGTGCCCGTCTGTATAGCCTCCTTGCTGTTCCTCTATTCTCTCTCCATCTCTCTGTAGAGGGTGAGAACGAGCACAATACCAACAGCTACGAGGGAGGACAGATGCTTCAAGATAGATGAAGTACGTAAATTACGATGATACATCACTCTTCCGTGGCGGGTCGTTGGCGCATTCTGTTTAGCGCGTAGCAGACTCCGAGAGTAGTGCCGCCTGTGCGCGTATTTCGGAGGCCATAACATGTAATACCAAAGGAAGAATGGGATAACGATGTTGTGCGCATCGTTTTCGATGCGCGCGAGAGCGAGAGAGGCCAGGAAAGAAAGACGTATCAGGCTAACTGGACTTTGTACAGTTTGCTACCCTACAAGTGGAAAGCGGGCAGCGAAATAGAGAGGGAGAGAAGGCATGCGTATAGATCATCCGCACGCATTTTATGCATGGTGCAGCCTATCTACAGTCCGGCACAGAAGTCTGTCGCCTTCATTCTGGGCTGACGTGCTTTGAGGTCAGGCTCCCAGAACCATTGCTTCTGTGAAGGCGGTATGGACTGTCACGCTAGTTCGCGTAAAAGGTCTGCAAAACCTTCAATGGTAAAAAAAAAGGATACTAATTTCATAAAAATGCAGTTGTAAGACAGTTCATATCAGAATAGGCAGAAAATAAAGTGAATGTTCCTTTATTAGGAATACAAATTTTAATGTAATTATAACAACTAGGTTCGATTCATCAGAGTCAATCCTTAATTTTAAAAAAAATATTAATTGTCCCTGCGATAGCACGGGCTTTCTTGACTGTTATGCTCTTTACGTCTGCTATTAAATATAAAGACCCTAGCTGATTACCTAGTATTCTTCAATTTCATAGAGTGGAACGAAAAATTTGAGACACCGTTACAAGGAACCACCTGGCACCGATGGCAGCAACGGGACTTCAGACCGACACAGATTTACCGGACTTTTTTTATATTAAGCCGTTTTCCATTAAGAAATTGGCCGGAGAAATGGCGTTGCCAATTTCACGCAACGCTCGCGTGGTCCGCTCCCTCGGGAGCTATACTGCGGGGACTCGCTTCCGAACTCTGAAGTGATATGCAACGAAAACTGAGATAAACACACACGTGCGCAAGCACACACCCGAACACGTTTTCTTTTCTTTTTTTCTCTCTCTCTCTCATTAGCTTGAGGAGCCACAAAGGTCAATCAGGCGCGCCATTACGACATCCTAAAAGGGGCGGCGACTGGCCCCACGCCCACAATATCTCTTTTAACGAGGACACGTAGAAGTATAGAAAACGAAAAACAGAACAACAAAGGGGGGGGAAAGGGGATCAGCATTTAAACTGAATTTTTCGACTTTCATAGATCGTTGTTTGTTCGAGTATGTTAAACTTAATTGAGTAGGATCAAAATCGTGGAAACATTTAAAAATGTCACAGTTTCGCCCTAAGGGCGAAGCAATGAATGCGATAGCAACACAGCAATGTCATACGAAGTAAGGTGAGCGGCTTTGGTAGCAACAACACGCAGAACTGTTGTCGACGCCATCGGCGTTTTGCCCGCGTTAGCTCAAAATGCGTGCGGCGTTGGTGACTGTTGCTGGAGCCTCTGATATAAATAGGCACTTGGTGCCGCAGCTAAACGTCGCCTCCCTTCCCTCCCCCTCCCCCACGGCCTCTCGCGCGTCCGAAGAAGGCGCGTTTGCTCTACATATATGGTGATTGTAAAGGAGAAAAGAGACGCCTACTTCTGCAGCCCTTAAGCGAGCACGGCGCAGAACGCGCGTTTGTTCTCCGCCGTGCGTTCACTCCCCGTGAAAGACGCGCCCCTCGCGCCCTTTCACTCGCACGTACAGCGTTCGGCGCGCGGCGACGATTTCATCTCCAAATGACGTCATACGGAACCTCACGGCGACGGCGACGGCGACGGCGACGCCGACGGCGACGGCGACGCCGACGGCAGAAATCTGCTTTTGAGTGTCCATATAATTGCTATCGCAATAAAAGTATAAAATTAGGCACTCGCTCACGCCTTCATGTCGCGAGCAACTTGTAAGCCTGAAAGCGACTTGCTCCAAAATGAATAATAACCAGAAGAGAGAGAGATAAATTCACCAGCCCTTCCCCTGTGTAGAAAATGGGGTAGTAAGAGACTTTTCTTTCCTTTTCCTTCTACTTTTCCTTCCCTTTCGTGCAACTTTTCCTTCCCTTTCGTGCAACTGTTCCTTCCGTTGTGTTGTACGATTCTGTGCTCGTCGCTGTTGTCGCTTGCGCTCGACGTCTCGAGTTTGCTCCGCGGCGGAGTTAGCAGCAATCGCCCACCATTGTCGGTTGCGATTCTTCGATATTGAACTGCTTCAAAATTAAATCTGTCCGTCACGGTAATACAATGAATTGCTCATACCCCCTTCAGCAATGGCCCATACCCCTGTAAACGGGGCCTCCCCATTACGACGACCGAAGAGAAGTGAACGCTGGAATGATGAGCGGCCACGGCACCAGCTGTGGAAGAAGACGACGACGCTCGAACCAATGACGATGATGATACCGCGTACACCACGCACACCGACGCCGACGCAACTGAACTTATAAAGCTTCGTGTAAAAAAAAAAATTAGATGCAGCTTCACACTAGTGGAGCGAAGACTCGGCAAACAGTGAAGCTGGCGACCTCATCCAGCTTTATCTCGGTGCGGCCAAGTTTTTGCGAGGTTATGCTTCGAGACTCGGACACGTTTTGCGCAACATAACCCCAGAATCATCGACAGCCCAAGGAGCAACGAACACTCGGTCATTAAAGTATCTGGATGCTTCTGGACGCTCAAACGCTTTTGCTCGGTTTCGCGGGCTTGTAACTATGGATCTTCTGCGAAACACCGACGTTCCCCGATCCCGAGCGATACTCAGGATCGGACCGAAGTCGTCTCACTCGCTCTCGAGTAGAGGCGCGGCGGCTTTCGCACCGCGCTTCCTTTCCTTCGGCAGCGACGCACTTCTTCGGCGGCCCCATCTTCGCGGCGATGTGTTTGGCGCGGAGACGGCGGGGCTTTGGTGTCGCCGCGGCGGCGAAGCGGAGCTATATATCCCGTGGGTCGGCGCAGTGACGTCACGGCTTAGCTCCGTACGGCGCGTTCACGTCATGGCTCGGCAAAGCTAAGGCGAAGCAACGCGGCTCACGCAGCTGGGGCGAGGCTCGGCGCAGTCGTCGCAGCTGGGGCGAAGGGTTGCTAGGCGACTCATAGTGACGTCATTGCCGGGCGGAGGTTTTGCGACGTACGCTCGACGGACCATTCTGAACTCAAACAGCTTCGCTAGTTCACAGGGGTATGTGCCATTGCGCGTCGACCCTTTCTGCACTACCTCCAGGATCGGGCCATAGTTTTTGTTCGCACTACGCGGCCTAACCAACAGCTTAAACAGCTCGGCTGTTCAAAAAAATTCGGGGTAGCTTGCACTAGTGGCGCAAGGCTAAAGACACAGCGGAACTGATCGGTTCCTCGCTGGTCCTGGCTATACGAAGCGATGCTAAGTTATACGAAGTAATGCCAAGTGATGCTAAGTTATACGAAGTGTATAAGCATTTCTTCGTGGTACGTGGCATCGGGGAACGCCTCGCGAAGCACTTGCAGTCCGAGCATACGTAGGGGAAGTGGGGCGAAAGCTATGCACAGTGTACGGGCGACGCGCAGCAGACGACACGCCGGGATGACGTCACGGCGCATGCGCAGTAGCGCGCAGCGGATGGGAACTCGGCCGAGCCGCCGTTACAGTGCCGCCGTCAGAGGCGCCTGCTGCAGTCACGGACACCGCGAGCGTTCGGCGCTAATGTGGGGAAACGGAGAAGCGCGGATGGCGTCGGCAGCACCGCTGAGCGTTGCCTCGTTGGTGCTGCTACAATTTGTTTCTATCTCCCTCTCTCGCTCTCATTTCTCTTTCTTTCTCCCGAGCATAGCGCGTGACGCTCCGGCAGGTGGTTGCTAGGCAACGCACTGGCAGGCGGCACACATTAAGGCCGGCTTAAACAGCTCCGCTGTTAAAAGAAAGCAGGAACGTTAACCATTGAAGAGCCTGTTTGGCTGCCCTAACCACATTCTTGACTGGTTAGCCTCCTGGCTTGTGCTTTACGACTGGCTTCTGCGAGCGCCTCTGACTGCGTAATGATGTCCCCGCACGTGTACACATTCACCGCATTCCCTTTTCTCTGTTTTTCTCTCTTTCCCATTCGCTTTTCCCTTTCCCAAGCGATGAATCAGAAGAGGAAATGAGGAAAGGGCAGTAGGCGTCATCCTACACGTCGAAGGCACGATAAGCCTTGTCGCGACACATTCGCCGCATTTGCGAAACAGCCCCACAGCGGTTTGCTGCTGTTCGTTCTTCTAGCTTTGTAGCTAATTTAATCCAACTACGAAGCGCTCGCTTCGTTTTTGGGCGTTACCGCGTAGATATTAGGCACGTTGCTGAGTGATGTCGCTGGCAGCTTAAAAAAAAGCCATCGATGTACACTCCGTAAATGCACTCTCGCAATCCGAGGGGTGGGGCTCAGGTACAAAGTCAGTAATTAGAGACTCTGAAGCATGTTGAGACATGACGTCACCGGGTGTAGCTCTCGATAACAGCAACCATGAGGACAGATTACGCACTACTGGTGCAAGAGTGTGGCAAGATGATGGGACCATAGAAAAAAAAGAAAAATATTTAGAACGGGTCAAGAAAAGGACACGTCGCCTTAGAATAGAAGGTAATGCACACGACACACACACGGGCTGACTGGCAACCGTAATGTTTTTCGTGGTGAATAACTTACACACGTATTTGCTAAAATCACCAAGTAAGAACAGAAAATATGTATACAGCTCACATACGAGATAAGCCAATTTTTCGTAGAGCAAAATATAACGAAGACTCAACACTCAAAATAAAAGTTTGCATAATTCTTGCGCTTTATCGCGCAGTTTCACCTCAGGCTCGTCAATGTCGTTGTCGCGCCAACATGCTCAGTATTTCCAACATGCACGACGCTGTGTGAAGTTGACAAGGAAGCAGAAAGCTCCCTTTTCCTTCTCATTTCCTGCAAAGAGGTCTAAGAAGGTATGCACTCGGTTACGCCAGTCTATGGCGCTTATAGACGGACTCGTACATCATCTGCACATCATCTGCTACCCCCCCCCCCCCCCCCCCCGCAATGGTTATTATGCAGAACACCACGCTGTCAATGCTGCAGAAGAGCTGCGAGTTGTTCAAGCCGGAGCGAGGTTATTGTAGGACCGCCAATGAAGCAGTGATCTCACGACTGCAGAAATGTTGGCGCCAACGTTGGCGTTTAAATGGGAACGATTGAAGTTACACATCACATACACGCAAAAAAAGTATCGTCCCTCAGTTTTTCCTTTGCATGCGCTGTCCTTGCGCATCGTTTATAATGAATCCTCAAAACTGTATTACTTGGTTTGCACACGCGGTTTTTTTCGCACGGGTATATTCTGAGGAGATGTCAGCGTTAGCAGGAACGTTGTGGGGTCCTCGAACGACATTGCAAGCACCTGTGCACTTAACAGTACAGCCCTTGACGCTCCCAAGAAACATCGGTCTGTAAGCTTCCTAAGAAATGCAAAGCACGAGGCGCGTGACATGCTTGGCGCCCGCTCTTGGTTAACGCCGCCTCACAGAAATGGCACGTGAGTCCAGGAAAGGTCTAGTCTATCCAGAAAAACTTGCTTATCGATTAGGATTTCATTCATTTATGAAGAGAAGTCCCTTGCAAATATCGGCAAATTTCAGCTAGAATAAAATGGTGCGCTTTATTACTGTGCTTCATGACACTGAAATGCTCCGGCGCTGTGCTTACATGAGCGAGGACATCCGCATTCACATTTAGGATCACCATCGAAAGCTTACGACATTCGTAAGCCATTTGGACTCTATAATCATTGATGTTCTCCTGATGGGAGAAGAGGTGGTCCCCTTGGAAAGGAGTTCCTCATATTTACGCTGGATTAACACCACGGATGCCAACCTATAGAGAGGCGTTATTGCCTGTTAGTCAATTAGTTGTAAAAGAAGGAGAACAGCAACATTAACCTGCAACATTACCATACATTGAACAATTAAATTACACTTTCTCTCTTTTAGACACGTAGGTGATACTTCTTTCATTTTATTTTTATTTACCTATGCAAAGGCAATGCAAGCACGATGTGATCTATTGTGATTTTTAAAAATGATGCGAACATATACACAAACATCACAAAGAGAAACAAAATCAGGCAGGCAGTTTTCTCCTAAAACGAACACCACGCCCACCCGCTTGGAGAGGAGAAAAAAATGGCAACGAGAAGAAGGAGATCAAGGAATAAATAAAAGGAGAGGAATAATGAACACATCACGCAGTCAAACGCACACTCTAAAAACTAGGGAGAGTATCGCAGGAGTGAAGGGGCCGATTTACTCTTCAAAGCATTGTTTTACTCTCGCAAAATGACGGGGAGAGTGTAATGCATTGTTCACTCTATCCGCATCGAGAGAGTGAAATGTTATTTCTACTCTGCCCATCTGAGAGAGAGTAGAATGCCCGTTCCACTCTCGCGGCAACAGAGAGCGAAACGTAGTATATACTGCTGCTTAAACTGCACGAGGCTGGTTAGGAACATGGCGATGTATCACTCACGCAGGTAGAGCAAAGAGCGCATCGTTTTTCTTGTAAGAGAAGAGGCATCCAGCGCGCAAACTGGTGCGAAGATCAGCGGACTACTTTTTGTTTCGGAGTCGCCCCCACCGCGCGCCCGCACAACATGGCGGAACAGCACAGCGCCGGAGAAAGGCGATCCGTTCAGCGGGCAGGCCCGGGCAGGCGGCGCGCGCCAAGGCCATCCAAGAAAACTCTTGTGCCAGCCGCGTTTCACCGCCGCGAAAAGAGGACAGTCGTTCATCGTTCGTTGGATTAAACAACAGATACTCCACGGTAAGTGATTTCTAACTTACGTGGCACATTCTGCGTATATGACATGCTATCGCCAGGCAGTGATCGCGAAGCTAAGCCTGTTGAGCCGCCGCGATTGCCAACGGACTAGGTATGCGTGCTGCGACATTCGATGTCAATAGAAAAAGCCAGTCGTCACGATGACGGTATGTGATTTTATCACTTGCCGCAATCCGTAAGAGCTTTCAAAATCGCAAACGCTCAGTGAAGCATGGTGTGTTCAATAGTAAGTGAGACGCGGCGTCGCATAAAAAAGGTTTGTTCACCAGCCCATGATTCCGTGCCAATGCCGAGCGTGCTTAGCGTGTGTTTTATGTGTTTGAATTTATTCAGTTTTGCAGTCTACGGTGTGCGGATCGCTGTTTAACTAAGGACTTACATAACAAAAGGCGTCAGCTTGTTGGCGGCATGCTTTCGTTATATTAAGGCGCGCGCTTGACAGTGTGTTTCGCCCATAGGTAGTCTGCGGCCAGTGAAGTTACGTGCAGCGCTAGCGCCTGTTAAAAAGTTGCCGCAGGCATACAGCTGCACGCTGCGTGAGGTCAGTTTGGCGCGTAATGTTAAACTGCCTGAATACGCATGGGCAATTGTTGCTTTGCGCTGAATAAGACACCTTTTTTTGCCAATGTATTGGTGTGAATTTATGTCTGATTTTGTGTCTCGTCTTGCGGTTTCCGAGCACGGTGCGAATGTGAACAGGCGCGTTGTGTATGGACTCGGTGACTGGTCAAGCGGCGAGTTATGCACTGGAATCGAATACAGTGGCTACTGTTGTAGGATTGCAGTGACAGGGACGTTCTACATTATTGCTATTGGCTCGGTCTCCACGTTTATTGTTTTCGATATGCCTGTGCATTTCCTAGTATGAGTTGGCACTTAAAATTATATCGTATCAACTGCTAAATCAACCTTCCTCTGTGGGATCCAAGCGTAAGCTGTGCATTTTGCTATTGCAGGGCAGCTTGAAATG